>NC_087248.1:15281700-15551700 GCF_037042905.1 Lytechinus pictus | reverse complement strand
TCAAATTGGATTGGAAGTACATGTATCGTCTGCTGACTTAAGCATGTATTAACTCCATTACGTTTCGCTGCTACTAAATTCTGTGTGAAAGGCAGACAAATTAGGAGCAGCGAAAAGCTGGTGCATGTGATATGCCCAACGGGAATCCACTGTGCACCAGGCCGGTAGGCCCGGCTAGCTTCGCGAGGCGTGTGCGCTCGCGGCCGCTGGATTTGTCGAGTCGTGCGATGGAATATCGGTGTGTGATTTCGGCGTATTGATGGGTTGATATTGACACGAAATGGCGGAAAATCAACAAAAAAAGACCAAGAAATGGTCTCAGAAGTATAAGACTGAATACAGTCTCCAGTACCCGTGTATTCGGAAGTCGGAAAGAGGAATCTACCATGCATTTTGCACAATTTGCAGCGTGGACATTAAAGTTGAGCACGGAGGTCGTGATGATATTCGGAAGCACGTAGGGAGCAAACGGCATACGGACATTGCGAAGACGAGATCTTCGAGCTCCACTAGTACTAGGGATGTCACACAAAAAATTAAAATGTATGCAAACCATATCAAGCTGCACCTCATTTTGATCGGTATGATCTCCTCTACAAAATAAGGTTACGTTTTTTTAACGTTTATATGTTATATGTTAATTAGCCCTAATTAATTATGCGAATATACGAAAAAGTACCTGTCAAATGTTATTCTATGGGAGAACATTTATAAATTGCATAAAATGGCTGTTAAACAAAAAATTGTGTCCCTATAATGATTTGCAAAGGCCAGCTTTACTCAAAATGATAAATTTGCATGATTTTACTTTATTAGTTTGAGTTAATATGCAAATTAGTAACTTAGTTATGCATAATTAGGATTCATTTATGCGATGTTACTGTTGGTATGTGGAAGTTGTAATGAATTTCAGAGAAGTTCTAAATAATCTTGTGCAATATATCCTCAATTTTAGATATTCCTAGTAATTAAGAGTGAGCAATAATGCAAATTAAGTACTCATTAATTATGCATATATATCTGCTTAATGAGTACTTAATTTGCATGATTATTGATATTATACATGTAGTGTGTGGAGTAATACCAGATTACCAGTCATATACATGATACATCTAACTTAGGTCTATCATACATCTATCATTTTTAAATATTTGATCTTTATGTTTATGTTTCTAAATTATTAATTCCAAGTCTTCTTTCTCCATGTCTTCCAGGAGCTTGTAGCTGTACCATATATTGCCCCGTCATCAGTATTTGATGATGAACCACTCTGGGTAGCCGGTTACAAGATTCGATCAGGCCCCCATTTGCTCAAAATGTAACCATTGGGCACACTCATCTTGACCAATTTTCCTTCTGTTAAACTAGTACTTGACCTTTAGTTAATTCAGTTAACTCTGGAGAATGGGAATGATTTAATTTCTGAGGAGCAAGCACTGCTTGTGAATAAGGAGGGGTGACAGCGAATGAGTATTTTGTGGAAATTGTGATGTGTAATTATAGAGATTGTGAATTCCAAGACAAGACAAAAAAAGAGAGATTACATTGTAAAAGCAAGATGAAGATGGTGTGGGAGATGTGCATACAAGATGTCAGCAAAGGATGATTTTGAAGCATACCGGAAGCAATGGTGAAAGCCAAGAAGCAGATTAGAATGAGGTTTAAGGGTGATTGGTGCATGCATGGGTGTAAAGAAATGGACTGAGCATGTGTTGTGTTAAAATTAGAAATAGTAGTATAGACATAAGTGAGAAAGTTGAAATTGAAGGCTTATTTCTGGACAATTTTCATACATAATACAATTTTAAATATTTAAAGCCCCCAATTCTATTCTGTATTGAAATGTTATATTGTGCAATATGTCATCAACCCCCCCCCCCCCCTTTAAAAAAATGGGGATCACCTCATTTAATCTGATAAAAATTCACTAAGGCTACTTGAAATGTTTTGAATTACTAACACACATGGTATTCCATGTTTACCTTGACAAATCTGACATTTTTGCATTATTTATCAAAATCCCTCAAAGAAAAGTGATATTACCATACACTCTCTCACTCCCTCTCACTATAGCATAACATTCATCCCCATAAATAAAATAGAGCGGTCCGAAACGTAGTGCGCATGCGCACAATATATGGTGAAAATCAAGGGTCAGCCCCTTCTATTATCATCACGGGTAAAATAATAATTACATCTACAAAACGTTTTATGTCAACAAATTTATTTCTTAAATATAATATTCAACAACATTCATTTTTTTATAAAATGTAATCAAAATAAGTCTAAATTTTCATGACAGTATTGATACCAACAATTACAGGCCAGAAAACAGCCCTAAATAACAAGGTTAATGCCATTTAAGACGATCGATTTCCTACAAAATAGCCCTTGGTGATGCCCTTATAAAATTGCTTTGCGCAGGAAGGCGCAGTAACTTGATGAAAAAATGTCAACATTTTTGCATTAAATATAACTTTATGAACAACACTTTGCCTTTGTTTTTCTTCTGAGGGTCCATATATCAGATATATTTCCATAAAAACTCACTTTTTTCAGGATTTCTGGCATATAATTCAAGATTACGTCGGATTTCGAAAGGTTTCCCCGACAAAAATTACACAGAAATCTATGATATCCGATGTAAAAAATCTTCCTCTTTCCATTTCCGGTACCCATAATTCCCTCAAAAATACGGAAAATACCCAAATTAACCTATATCTACAGCTACCCCACAATCCTCAAATCCAAAATGGCGGATTGGCGAACATCGTCGAAAGGTCGAAACGATGTCAAAAAAGTCGAAATTTCGTTGAGGAAAAATCATCAAAATACAAAATAATGGGGATGATATGAAAATAAGGTATTTATTCTTGATAAATATGTGCTCTAAAATAATTTTGAAGTTTGTATCGCTTCGATTGAAGCGGATTTAAAAGCATCAATTATACAGTGGCAGATATGATTTTCGCCCGCTGTGCGTTTTGTGACATCGCTACTAGTACCCTGTTGACTTATTTCACCAAGCAAGGGACCAGCGAGGAGGAAGACGTTACCTGCGCTTTAATAATAATAAAGAGGATAATTCCTCATTATTATAGTTGAACAGGTACTTTTCTTCTATTGTCCCCTCATTTTTTTTACATGTAAAATGCATATTTGATATTTTTATTTTTATGTCAAAAAAGTGGGAACAATGTTTTTTTAAAAACATGTGAAATGCTCCAAAATAAGGGTCAGATTGCACCAGAGAGCATCTAGAAACCCAGAGCTTCCAGGGCCCTAAGGCGGGCCCTCGACCCCGGCCGCAAGGGTCGAGCGCTCCGCGCTCGAGATGTGCGCTACGCGCACATAATTTGGTGTCGGTTGCAAATCCTCCCTAATTCTGATTTCCAAAAGTTGGCATCTCTGACTAGTCTGGAATATTCAGACCCCAGTGATGCTATTTTAGCTCATGATCAAGTTATTAACCTAGGTAGTACAAGCTTAACAATATAATAGTGGACTACAGTGTATGCACACATTTTGTCAAAAAATGAGCCCAGTTTATTAGTGGATAAAATTCTAATTTTTGAGTGTATGAGGCCACACACACACACACACACACGTCCCCACTTTAGTAATTAATTGTGAACAAGCCCCTGATTGTACAAAAGTTAAGTTTAAAGATGAATGAAAGTAGTTGCAGTAAACACTAAATTCACGAGAAAGTCTGTAAAACCAGGCTTAATTGTCACTAAATCATCGAGGATCTAGATCTGGTACAGTTATATAAATTGAACTTTGCGAAATCTTGAAATCTACGTTGAAAAATGTTCACACTGAAGATCACCAACACAATTAAGCGCATGTGGGACAGTGTATTATTATTGCTTTGAATGTCGGCCTGACGCTTGACCCGAATTAGCTTATTTGCTAATATCCCAGCAATTACACAATTTCTTCCAGAATCCTTTGGCACATATTTTTTATTCATACGTACAGACACTTTGGTGGTCATTTCATTGGATTATGTACAAACTCATTTTAAAATCGTTACCACAGCTTTTAAGGCCTTCATGGATGTACACGAATGAAGATGAAGACAAGATTTCAAACATGTTTGTTCTTATATTTTACCGGTCCAGGATATGTTTGTTTTGTATGAAAGTGGAGGCCTATTTGCTTTGAAATATTCAGGAGTACTTTTATTGATTGATTAGTGTTTATTCAATTCAGGGGTGCTGGAATGCAAACCAAGGGACTCATAGTTTTTAGCTCATCCGGCCCGAAGGTGTGGTGTCTGTCGTCTGTTATCAGTCCACAATCTCAAAATGCTTCTTTTTCATCATTTCAAGTCCGATTTCGGTTCTGTTTGCTTTATATGATAGCACTAGGTGGGGGATTCAAAACTTCTACACAGAATTTTGAAACTCATTAAATATGCTAATTTATGCGCATTTTTCAACAGTCACAAAAAATGCTTCTTTATTTGTTTACCGATTTTGATTTTTTTGCTTCCATGTGGTAGAACTTCATGAGGTTCACCAAGTTTCTACACAGAATGTAGAAATTTTGACTAGAAAATTATTATTTATGCTTATTATACGAAAGTTATTCATAAATCACAAAAAAATGCTTCTCTAGGTGGTTTCAGACCGCCTCGAAGTTCGTCAGTTCCAGGTATTCTCTGATCGGGAAATTTACCCCGATCAGAAAATACCAGGTATTTTGGTAATGTGAAAGCAAACTACGCGTAAATTCCCCGAAAGAAAATACCCGCTAAATAGTTGGTACTTGGCGAAATTACGAGAAATTTCCCAGGGATTTTTCCAAGGTCGCAGGTATTTTGGCAATGTGAAAGCAATTTACGGGAACTTTTAGCCCAGCGTGTCGTTGGGCATGGGCGCTGTGGGTGGCTGCTGGGCTAGTGGTTTTGAATCTCGCGCCTTGCCTGCTTATTAGACCATACTGCGCATGCTCCTAACTTCAGGAATTTATCCCGAAGGATATGTTTCGGGGCGATGTGAATGCAGGAATAATTAATGGGTATTTTTTAGCCTAAAAATGTTCTCGTAATTTAACGGGGATTCGTGTGATCGAGGCGGTTTGAAACCGCCTAGTGTCATTTCTTCATCAATTTCAATTGACTATCGCTAACTCGGGCTATCCTTAACCCTGTACTTGAGTTTTTCCATTTTACACAGGCCTAATTTTCTGTCCAAATCTAGCTAGGGAAAATGCTTGATTAATTGTATCACACAACATCCAGTAATCCCTGACAAGTGGTAGTCATTCATAAGCTCTGATCTGTGATTGGACAAGAGTGATGGTTTCGTTGCCATTAGGGCATACATCGAGCAACGTCCTTGGCTTGGCCGTGTTTCTTTTTACGCTAGCGACTATTTTGCAGTGCCAATTAATTCTATACAAAAAAAACACAGTAAAAAAAAGGGCCGAGATTAACTGTCTGTAGGTGGATCTAATATGCTTTTCACACTGTACTTTTTTTCCTTAACCCCGGGAAATTGGTGGGGCTAAGGGGGTTAAGCTTAGCCCACTTCGTTTTCACACTACGTTTTAGCAAAGTGGGCTAGCACGGTAAATAGTACGGTACTATCTGGCCCTGCAAAAAAGCAGGGTTAGCCGGCTTATTTTGGTGCTAGCACCACAATTGCGGTGCTAAGAGATGCAGTGTGAAACGAAACTGGGCTAAGGAAAAGTGGGGCTAAGCAATAGCCAATCACAGAAGTCGAAATTGCACGTTAATCACGCTCTGTATGGTAAAATCATTAATATTCATGAGCTGTGTTCGGGGTTAAGGCGTTATCCCCGGCTAAGCAGATAGTATGGGGTTAAGAAAGACAGTGTGAATCCAAAAAAAGATGGTATGGGGTTAAGGATAGTCCGGGGTTAAGGATAGTATGGGGTTAAGGAAATGCAATGTGAAAAGCATAAGTGGCATGTTAGCCCCACCTGTAGTACAGGGTTAAGGAAATATTTGCAAGTGTAAAAAACATATTAAGTGTCCATACTAATTCTCTGAATTTGGGGGATTAAAGAAGCAGTGGATGATATTACTGATGCCCAGGCTTGGGGATGATTGGGGGTATCCATTGAACACCTGGGTGGGGAGTGGCAAGGAGTGAATTGATTTGTTGCCAAAGGGAACAAGTGCATCAGTGGGATTTGAACATGCAACCTTCTGATTACAAGGTGAGAGTTAGACCCCATTATTATAATAGTGGGGTCTAACTTTTCACACTGCATTTCCTTAACCCCATACTATTAACCCCGGACTATCCTTAACCCCATACTATCTTTTTTTGGTTTCACCCAGGGGTTTCACACTGTCTTTCTTAACCCCAAACTATTTGCTTAGCCGGGGTTTAACGCCTTAACTCCGGACTATCGCACAGCTCATGAATATTGATGATTTTGCCACACAGAGCGTAATTAACGTGCGATTTTGACTTCTGTGATTGACTAATGCTTAGCCCCAATCTTCCTTAGCATCTGCTAGCACCGCAATTAGCCGGCTAACCCTGCTTTTTTGCAGGGCCAGATAGTACCGTACTATTTACCGTGTTAGCCCACTTTGCTAAAGCGTAGTGTTAAAACAAAGTGGGCTAAGCTTAACCCCGGGAAATTGGTGGGGCTAAGACCCCCCCTTAGCCCCACCAATTTTGCGGGGTAAAAAAATGTGTGAACATCGCTTCC
Source organism: Lytechinus pictus (assembly GCF_037042905.1). NCBI lineage: Eukaryota > Metazoa > Echinodermata > Echinoidea > Temnopleuroida > Toxopneustidae > Lytechinus > Lytechinus pictus. The sequence goes on along the minus strand of NC_087248.1, from coordinate 15,545,001 downwards.
CTGATGAATGTTCCGTCCTCACCACTAGTTCAAGGAGAGACAAAGCAGTCATTGAAAAGCACAGGTAGTAGTCGCGAGGTAGTTTTCCAAATTGGTGTGAAAGATCGTTTCCAACTGGTGTGTTGGCTCAGTTGGTAGAGCGTCCGTCTTACAACCGGGAGGTCGGGGGTTCAAACCCCGGCCGCGTCAGACCAAAAGACGTTAAAAGATGGGAGTTGCTGCTAACCTGTTTGGCGTTAAACAATGAAAGGGATAGAGCCTCGTCGATCTGGTGCTGCACAGCGGCTGCCGGGCCCACGATCAATTGGGCAAAACAAATTTTCGGAGTATTTCATTTCTGATGTCTATTTCGAACAATAAAATATGGATTTGTTTTTGAAGACCGCTTTGAGCGTTCCTATTACAGGTTACTAGTTTTCACTAAACTAGTTTTAGGACTGTAATGAGAACGGGGTCTTAGAACTGCTGCATGTATACCACAACACTTCCTCACACCGAGAAGTGTCTTCGGAAGAGTGATGCCCTTGTAGGTGGTAGGTCTACATGTAGAGATCCCATGTTGATTAGTATTAATCATTTTCTGGTGGGTATTCCTGTATTGAGATTGGTCCGGACACAGGAACGAACAGCCCAAGAATTACCATGGCAACCTGGCAAAGGGTCGACCGACTCTCAGATCAGATCAGATCAAAGATAGTTTCTGTTGCCAATTTATTCATAACACATAAATATCACATGCAAAGTGCAGGGTTTCTCTGATTCACTTTGTGAAAGAGTAAACATTCTCTATAATGTGTTTTGTTTGGAAGTGCTAACCCAGTGTAACTGCACGAGTGGTCATATTGTCACGTTTTGATTGACAATTACATGTACTCAATTCTGCACTTATCGAAGACAACAAAGTTTCAATTGAATGACGATTTCTGAACATTCTGGCCAAGGCAGCAACTGCCACTAAATGTAACCTTCATTTAAACATGAAGGCCTACATTCTTGACAATGTAGACTAGACACATGCACATGTCTTTATTAGTCTACAATGTCGTGCAAAGGCTATTTTTAAATTAAGCAGGTACTGATATAATTTGCAAAATGCAAAACTTCAATGATTTCATAAGCTTTCGTTTGGGTCGATTGCATTATTTTCGAGGCATGTACAAGTATGTATAAATACCAAGTCTCAAGATTGCGGGGGCACTTCCAATGACGAGTAGAGATACCATGCGTGAACATGAGGTTTTGAAAAGCACCCTAAACAAGTATTTTCTATGTTCTGAAAATGCACCCCTTAACAAGTATTGGCGTGTAAAATCCTACCCTTAACAAGTTAGAAACAAAACGGTACCCTTTTACCCCCTAAACAAGTAGATCTACAGTTTAACAGCCCTGGGCAGCATTAGCTGCAATATTTTTCTAGTATGTGTATGGACATTTGAGTTATAATACCAGAGTCTAGAAACACACAAACAAACCGGGTAGCGAATATCGGCGTTAAAGTTAAGGCCGCTGGGTACATACCACCACTAGGGACAGTGATTTTCCGTTTCAAAAAATAGCCTTTTCCGTTTCAGAAAATCTCAAATTCCGTTTCAGCATGTCAGAAAACGGAAATTCCGTTTCCGCATAGACTTTGTACACACGGAAAAGTGACAATTCCGTTTACACATTGAATAGCAAAATCACAACACGCACACTCGCACTGGTCAAAATTTGTATCTGCTACTGTACCAACAACACAATAAAATCCGTTCTAATCGGATCTATGCGGGTGCATAAAATATTTTTACATACCCATTTTGCATGCATACATCCTCACCTTTCATATTATTAGCATTATTTCACGGTGAAATGATATTTCATCGATAATTTTGGGGGTTTTTGGACATCGTTATCATCAGTCAACGGCTTTTCCCCAATCCGCCATCTTGGATTTTGAGACCACGATATCGTGCTGTTACATCTTCAAACGTAGAGGGCAGCAACACACGACCGTGTACATGTAGTTGAACGATATGTGTGCATGTGAAGCCCAACCCGGCCGGCCGGGTACGGCTACGGTGCGGGGTACAAACGAGTGTGCTGATGTCGAGTGCAGTCACGATGTGTGAATTGTCATGATAGTAGCGAAGTGAGATCGTGTTTTCTGGTTTTTTTTGGCCATTTAATATTCTCATTTTGCTGTGATTTTGGAGTAATTTTTGTTGCTATTCTGTGTATTTTGAGGGAAAATACGTTTTCCGTGATTTTCCGTTTGAAATGCCACTTTCCGTTTCAAAAGGCCCTTTCCGTGAATTCCGTCCGTTTTCCGCGATCGCGGAAAATCACTGTCCCTACACCACAGACTGATAAATCTGCTGTTTTGAAGGAGTTTTCAACATTTTCTGATTGTTTTGTACTCCTACACAGTGAAGCATATCCCTGGCAGAAATATAGACCTATTTATCAGTCTAGTACCACCCCATCTCCCGCAGGACCCTAAACACGTAGTGTTGGTAAAAAAAAGTACATCCTTTGTGAAGTATTGTAATCTTTTATACCCTCGCAAATTGGACCGTAAACACGTAGCTTTCCTAGCGAAATAGATACCCCTTTTCATCATTTTAGTGTTATTGACACTTTTTTTGGTCGCGCATGGTATCCAATCGTCAATGGAAGTCCCCCCGGCAAGACTGTCCTCAGGTTATTTTCAAATTTTGAAGAACTGAAAAATGGTCCTGGGGTGTTTTACGATAAGACATAAGCACTCAGATGTCAAACTATAAAATTAAGCATTATTCCATCAGCTTGCAAAGGACAAATAAAGAAGATACATGTATAAATGTGTCCTCAGTTGAAGTTTTCTACTTCTTGACTACAAGGTTTTAAAATTTTATAAAGGCAACTTTCATGCAACTCTTGGTTGTTCAATTTATATGCTGAACCCTTGAACACTTTGATTTTTCAGTTCTCTGTGATGTTGTACCATTTGTAAAACTTGATTGGAAGAACTACGATGGTTCCATATGTGAACATGACTCCTTATATGGACCATGCACTTTCTAAATTACCAACAGCTGTGAACATCCATCATACTTACCCCTTAGCCTATAACTCGTATAGATATGAAGTTCCGCATCGGTTCCCCTGCGCTTTCAACATTTCATGTTTCTTTGAGTTTCTGAAAAGCCTTGCTAGATGTCTGTTGATTGAGTATTGCTACATTAGTACTTTCATTGAATGTCTGGTATATGTCTGGTATAGATTGGAAATGGGGAGAAAAATACAATCAGGGTATATTTTCTCAAGCTTTGAACCATTATATCATTACATCATAGTGCAATTTAAAAGGGGAGCAAACTGACTGTACTCTTGTGTGGCTTCCCATTGGCTGTGAGTTATGTTATAACTAGTCTGAAAAATATACATTTTTAGATAACCATCAATAATACAGAGAATACATTACCCAAAAATTTTCTTCCGGCAGAGAAACTAAAATGTTTATGAGGGAAAAGCGGTTGTTTCGCTACTTGGTAATATAATCGGTGTTGTACGAATATATCTAGTTGTTAATTAGTGTCTGGTCATTAAGTGTGTTATCGTTCAAGTGGGCCTATATTACAAGACTACGCAGCTCAGAATGTGGCATTATGGGTTAGGAAACTGGCCAGATGTGAGAAGTTGAGGACTCGAGGTGGCGCTATTATGGGTGCTGGTATGTTGCTGCTTTAAAATATGAAATTCAAAATGACTTATTTCACATGGTTTGGAAACACTGTCCACTTACCCCTGTTGATATCAACAGAGACAGGGGACGAATACGCCCAATAATGTACCAAGTAGGCCCTACGAAACATGTATCTCAGTTTGGACTCTTCTGTTTCAGTTGTTTTCATGTGCAATAACTGTACCGACGAGATTGACTGAGAAGATCGTAAAAGGGCTTTTTTCTTGAATTTTAGGATTGGTCCTTCTCATCGCATATCATATTTGAGAAGTGGTTTGCCTTACAAAGGGTATAGACCTCTTTATGATTTATGATGTTCATTTTCATTTTTTTAATATTAAAATAAAATGTTTGTCTTGCTTTATCAAGAATTTATAACTGTAACAGTCAACCAGATAAGGTTGATATGGAAGTTTCTGTGGTGCACTCTGTGGTGTAATGTCCACTTATCAGGGGTTTTCCCATAATGGAATACTTTACATCAGCCTTCATATTGTAAAGCTCTCCAAATTTCACACTGTCTAATTTTATAATGCAAATACAAGAATGTCTTGCCATGGAGGCTATTGAATGGAGGTTTTCAGTGTGAAGCTGTAGACCTGTTTCAACTCCTCACCCAAAACTCCCCTTTCCTGCACCTATTATTTTTCGACTCCAAAACTTGATGCGGAGGAAGAGAACTTTTTTGATTACCTGTCATCGTTTTGTGGGGTCAGCTTGTACTTTTTTTGATTTGTTTTGATCCCTTGGGGCTCCTTGTGATTTATCAATGCATGCTTGGTAGAAGACGGAAAACAAGTCTGCTCGGAAACTAGGGTGTGAGGGGGAAGAAAGAAAGAGAGGCAGAATAAGAAAGAAAGAGAAAGTAAAATTTTGAGACTAAATCTTAACTTCCTCGTTTTTTTTTTAAATCCGACCAACATGTTGCTGCGTATCTGGATATGAGTTCGATTTGATTTCATACTCACAGCACTTTCCATTTCTCTTTCTTTTTTTTACAATAAAATTTGATGTGAGATTCATGCGAAATTGTCTTGTTTAAAGAGGTAAAGGGATGGTCCGGGCTGAAAGTATTTATAGCTTAATAAATAGAGGAGAATTCACTGAGCAAAATGTCGAAAATTTCATAAAAATCAGATAATAAATAACATAGTTATTGAATTTTAAAGTTAAACAATATTTTGTGAAAACAGTCGTCATGAAAATTCATAAGGTGGGCTGATGATGTCACATCCCCACTTGTTCTTTTGTATTTTATTATATGAAATTAGGTTTGTTCAATTTTTTTCCTCCAAGAACAAGAAAAATTGGATTGACAACTGATTTAGTGCATTAGATATTTATTGCTGCAACTTATTTCATTATAAGGGAGACATATTATTCACACAAGTATGAAATAATGAAAAAATTATGATATTATGTAATAACATAAGAAAAAGGAAAGTGGAGATGTGACATCCAGAGCTGCCTAATAGTAGGATTTTGTCGTATTCCGTACGATTTTTCACTTAAAATACGACACTACGATTTTTCTAAATAAAATACGATTTTACGAAAATATAGCTATGTGCATCCGTGTATTATGTGTGTGTATATCTCATTGGCATTACGTACGTAATACCGCGCTCGTATATAGCGAGCGCGGTATTACGTTGTGTGTGTGCACAACAGGCAAGTACGATGTTCCCAGCGCTAGCGCAGCCATGGCCAATCCAGGACTCATGTGTGCGCGCGTGCATGCTTATGCATGTACTGTGTGCGAATCTCGCGGCGCTTTATCATCTTTGGTGCGAAGCTAAATTCACTGTGTAGCTACCGATACGGTACTAGCGCGCTGGCCTGGCTGACGATACCGCATGCTACGGCCGGCCTCGTACTCGTCTTGAGCACCGTCGTCGTTTGTGTCTGTGATCATATTGTGAACAACGGACAAAGAGAGTTAATTCTGTAATATTCATCATGGCATCGAAAGGATCTGGATCATCACGGAGACAAACATTCCTATCCGTGAAATTCAGTGATAATCTATTAAGTAAGTGCAAAGGAGCAGCGACATCAGCAGCTGCATCAGGGTCCCACATGTAAATGAGGTAACCTATCAGTCATGCATGTAATTATGTTACTATAAAATGAAGAACCTATGAATTTACCCCCCCTAATCCTATTCAAACCTGTCGTATACATAATATACATGTAAAAATTACAGTTGGCACAGCAAAATAATGAGATGTATGATAGGAAAGTACACGATGGGTATGAATATGATTTTTTGTCTAAAAATAGGATTTTTGGGGTTAAATAATAGGATTTTTGTTGAAGTGTGGTTGGCAGCTCTGGACATCATCAGTCCACCTAATGAATATTCATGACGACTGTTTTCACAAAATATTGCTAAACTTTAAACTTCAATAACTTTATTATTTGTTATCCGATTTTGATGAAATTTTCAGCATTTTGCTCAGTGAATTCTACTCTATGTATTAAGATATAAATATTTTCAGCCCGGACCATCCCTTTAAGATCTTAGGTAGATAAATAAAAGTCACTCCCATGGCTTTGCTGCATCAGGAATGCAGGATTTCACAGGAGCTCTTTGGATTGCGCATTATACCTTGTCTTTACAGAAACTATGAGGATTGAATCAAAGGATACAGGCTCGGAGTGAGAATTCCCACTAAAGTACAGCCATTGCTGAATCCTGGGCTGAGATTCTTTTGTGGTCTAACCACTCCTTACAAGGAGTAGTTAGACCACAAAGGCACAGATCCTTACCAGCAAAGAGTCTGAAAGTGATTCATCCTTCAATTCAGACAAACCAATTAAAGGACAAGTTCTTTCCAGAAAAATGTAGATATGAATAAATAGAGAAAAATCAAACTAGCATAATGCTTAAAATTTCATCAAAATCGGATGGAAAATGAGAAAGTTATGGCATTTTAAACTTTCGCTTATTTTTCACAAAACAGTGATATGCACAACTCAGTGACATGCAAATGAGTCAGTCGATGATGTCCATCACTCACTATTTCTTTTGTTTCTTATTGTTTGAATTATACAATATTTCAATTTTTGCAAATTTGACAATACGGATCAACTTGACTAAACCATATAATATTAAACAATACTAATTCCACGTGTTCAGGGAGGAATTAATCGTTGTTTCACTTGATAATGAGGAGAAAATTATAATATTTCACATTTCATATAATAAAATTCAAAAGAAATAGTGAGTGGATGACGTCCTCAGTCTCCTCATTTGCATACCGACCAGGATGTGCATATAACTGTTTTGTGAAATTAAGCGAAACTTTAAAATGTCATAACTTTCTTATTCTACATCCGATTTTGATGAAATTTTTAGTGTTATGCTTGTTGGATTTTTCTCTTTTTATTAAAATCAACTTTTTGTTGGGGTGGACTTGTCCTTTAATTTTGGTATCGTACAATTTGATATTAGTACATGAATGTATGATAAGACAAGTGGATATACTGTAAGTCCGATGCACATGTTCTACATGGATATTCAGATGCAAAAAATCATCTTGATCATTCATTATCCAATATTAAAGAGAACTCTTAAGCCCCAGTCACATATAGACCCGGACCACCCCGGACCATCCCGGATCTGATCCGGGGTGGTCCGGGGAGAGATCCGTGTTGGCGCCTTGGGCATCCTTGGAGGTCCGGGGTGGTCCGTGTTGGTCCTTGAACGTCCGGGAGGTCAACACGGCAGTTTTTGACTGTCAAAAACATCCGGCGTCATCCGTGGACTGCCGGGTTGGCAAAGCCATCCGGGATGGTCCGTGTAGCTGCCGTGTAGGTCCGTGTGGCTGCCGTGTAGATCCGTGTAGCTGCCGTGTAAGTCCGTGTGGCTGCCTGGAGTATCCTTGGCAGTCCGTGTTCTTTTTTCCCATCAAATATTTACAACGCTATTTACTTTATGAACTTTTCAGTAGTTGTTAAACAGTTGACACAAACATGCTCAATTTATTTATGATTAAATGGATGATTAAATGATTCAGGATATTTTCTTACGCTTTGGATATTGGCCCCAACCTAATATTTGTAAACTTAGTGCATGTATGAATATTTTTTTTTCTCTTTTTTTTCTAACATTTACCCCAACTTTGTCTGTTATTATTATTTCACATTTCATTTTTTTTTTAATATGTTATATGTATATAATTTATGTAATGTACCTGTTACATCGAAATTGTACATTAAGTGTTATACTACTGCCCTGCATCGACAGTTATGCGTCATGACCTGGGCCTATCTTAATTTTTATTATGTTTTCTATTGACTTTGTAAATTTCTTTCCTTTATTGTGATTTCAATAAAGTGATATCAAATCAAATCGATATTAAATTTATCGTTCAAGATTTAAAGTACTTAACAACTACTTTTAAAACAGTAAACTGTGTTGTATAAAAAAAAAACTGCGTTTTTACTGGTTAAGGAAGTTTTGAGTTTTGATATATTTTTTAAAACCAACATAATATAATGTTGCGACAAGGATGAGAAAAAAAAAATAAATAGATAAATAAATAAATAAAAAATTAAATAAATAAATATCAGCTCATTATTATGAACAGATTTTCATTTGCCGTGCTGGTCAATATAGCTGCCGTGTTGGTCCTTGAGCTGACGTGTTGATCCGTGTAGCTGACGTGTTGGTCCGTGTAGCTGACGTGATGGTCCGTGTTGCTGACGCGTTGGTCCGTGTTGGTCCTTGTAGCTGACGTGTTGGTCCGTGTTGCTGACGTGTTGGTCCGTGTAGCTGACGTGATGGTCCGTGTTGCTGACGTGTTGGTCCGTGTTGCTGACGTGTTGGTCCGTGTAGCTGACGTGTAGGTCCGTGTTGCTGACGTGTCGGTCCGTGTTGACGACGTGCTCTGCCGGCATGGTCCGTGTAGATCCGTGTGAAGCTGCCGTGTTGATGCCGTGTTTACAGTCATCCGGGGCAAAGCTATCCCGGACCTCCCCGGATCATGCCGGCGTTGCCGTGTTGATCCGTGAGGATCCGTGTCTATATGTGACTGGGGCTTTAGGCTTTAATATCTGAGAGCAAGATTAAAAACACCTCTAATACCAGGCCGGTATTCTATTGAAAGTATTAATTTTGTAAGTATTTTACTTAGCCTTTTACTTGGCTAAGCAAAATGCTTGAACTCGTATTCAGATTAGATCGAAGTATTTTTAGTAAGCCAAATTTAAGCAAAATACTTTACATGTACTCATAACCATTGGGACATCATAAAGTTTGAGTCAAATAACGTGCAATGTATGAATCCATCTGTGCACAGAATATCTAACTGCGCATATCACATCTGTAAACTGCTCGACAAGCCAGACTGGCAGGCGGCTGAAGCAAAATACCTGGCCAAAAACTGCAACTGAATACCAAAGATGGATGATTATTCTACTTAGGCAAAATACTGAGTAAAATACTTCAAATTATGGCTTAAGTATCGCATTGAATACTGGCCCAGATGTCTGTGGTGCTTCTTTAGCAGGGAACCCCCTCAGCATCTTTTACAGTGTATTTTTCCATTGTGTTTTTGAAATGAAAAAGGTGCTGAGGCATATTTTTGCTGAAAGACATGGTGCAGACTTACAAAAAGGGCCTTTAGGAAAGGCTTTAACCCCACCAAAGCCTTGCAAAGGAACATAACATTCTATGCACTCTATAAAAGCTTTGATTAAAAAAGAAAAGACGTATGAAATCACAAGTTTATTTGAAATTGCTCTGTATTTGTTTTACTGTGTACCTCAAATTAGAAAAGAGCTCCTTATGGACTATTTTTAGGCAGATAAAAATAATATCATTTTTTGCAGCCCTTGAAATTCTTATTTTAACACACAATGTACTGCAGCAAGTTTAGAATGGTATACAATGCAAAATTTTGGTTTCTGCTTTAAAATCATATCTTGTTTATGTTTCTTATTCATTATCATAGTGTACTTACTTCAAGTATATTTACATTTAAATGGAGCAACAGTTTGAAACTGAAACTGTATATTATGGTTTTGGGGAAAAATTATTTGGATGTAACAAGTACATACATGTATATGTCAAAGATTCAAGTACACATTCCCATAATTCTTCATTGAAATTTTACGCTTTTCTTCAAGGAGGAAATAAAGAAGAAAAATATGAGGAAAAAATATCCTTTTATCGGAATTCATTTTCACTTTTGCTTTTTATAGTAATGAAAATCTTTATTTTTTTAAACTGCAATAATACTTTTTAGGAAACTAATGGTATGTCATTAGAAAAAAATGTATAAGTACATGTATTGGTCAGTATGGGGTCAGTTATGTTGATATGACTGTAGCCTTTGGCCTGTGTGGTAGTTATCAGGTGCTCAGACATGACATGGTAAATTGCCAATTCATCCACTGCCAACTCGTCCACTCACCACATGGTCTACCTTCATTTAGTCTAATGCCATTCCGTCCATTAACATTTCGTCCAACAACCATTTGGTCCAATAACCATTTGGTCCTATCATCACTTCATCTAATCACCAGTTGGTCGAGATGACCATTTCGTCTCATAGCCAGTTGGTCTAATACTTGTTTTGTTTTCATTCATTTTGCCTAAGTAACACATGTACACTGTCCAGTTAGACCTAATGGTATATGGACTAAATGGCTATTGGACCAACTGGATATTAGACGAAATGGTGAGTGGACGAAATGGCAATTAGACCATGTGGGTAGTGGACACACTGATGATAGACCAACTGATAGTAGACAAGTTGGCGATTGGACGAATTGGCATTGGACCAAATGAAAATAAACCAATGACACACTGATGATAGACCAAATGATAGTAGACGAGTTGGCAATTGGACGAATTGGCATTGGACCAAATGAAAATAAACCCATGACACACCCTCTCGTCGTCCTGATAGGGGCAGGAGGGGTGGGGGGGGGGGTTGTTAGGGGATGGTGGATTCTTTTGGCAAGAAAACTTTTCTGTAGCTGATTCATCAAGTTGTCTCCCAGACTTTGCTTTAAATTTCCTGATACGTGGAAGTGATTCATAATTTAATACACACCATATACTCTCCAAGATATACACAAATAGCATATACCTGCTTTTCTTGATATATGATGATTTTTTATTGAAGGCTCTTTGAACATCAGTAAGTGTCTTTGGCCCACATCAGATCTTATTTCATCATACATGTAGATAGAGTAATCTGCTAACAAATGTCTTTTAAGATGTCCTTATTGATATAATAAATTCTTCCACGAATTTGCTTGCAGCTAAATGAGCTAATATGTAGGTCCATTTGTGGTAATGTCCATGTGTATTATTGTGCCATCATGATGAATGTTGTTTTATGCTTGACATATGTTATTTTGAATTGTATATTTTTATTTGCATGGCCCTGCAGAAAAAACTGTCTGCTGGGTGAGGTAGCCCCGTGCTTTAAGTAAATGAAATGAAATAAAACTATGAAATGAATACCAGGATGTTTCCATATTGTTGAAGTGAATATACCAATAATACTGGTAGAAAATGAATACTTGATGTAAGCAAAATGAGAATTGTATTTTCTTTGGATGACAGGTATTTTTCCATAGCAATATCAAGAATCAACACACGTGACCACGTGTGCATATCTATGTTTGCGATTTTCAGCGCACTTGGGTTTCCCTATTTCCCTTTTAGAACTTTTTTTCGAATTCTTCAATGCACTCAACCATGTTTTTAAGACCTAATTTAAAGCAATCATTGTTCACTGCAAATATAGAGTTAAACATCTTGCATTCGCTATTGATAAATAACCAGCTTTAATGAAATTGGAAGTAATAGCCTATACTCTCATTATACTTCATGGAAGTTCATTCACTATTTGTATCAGATTTTACGAAGTCTCTGTGAAGCTCTACCAATACATGTCTTTTTGGTATGGTGTTTTGAGGTTGAGTTGCAGTGTGGACAGCAAGATATTACTTCCCATGGAGGAAATGAATAAAAATTTCCCCCAATTGTCAGAGACTGAAGGCTTGGGTTTATAGGTTTCTGCACAGGAAGACTGTGTGGTTTTGATGCCTTTACAGTAATGAAACTTGGGATCAGGTTTCTTTCCTCATGGCCAGGGCTATATAGGACACATGCTAGTCTTGAACTGCAGACACTGCATTTCCCTGATTTTGTGTGAAAACTTGGTCATAAAAAGCTCACATTGCGTTGGATAGTGTGTGACTGATGAATCTGGTCTGCTGTCATTATAGAAAATGCATACATGATGATGTATTTAAATGTTTTGTTTTCATACTTAATGTATCACTATAACTTAACCTACACGTACCACATCCTCCTACTCCCACTGCTACTACTTTTATTATGTACAGTTACTACTACAACCACCTCGACCAATAATACCACCGCTACTACTTCCACCAAGACTGTCGCTACTATTGCTGTCACCTTCACCACCACCACTACCACCACAACCACGACCACTACTACCACAACAACCACCATCCCCAACAGCACTACCACTGCCACCATCCCCATCAGCACTACCACTGCCACCACCACCATCCCCACCAGCACTACCACTGCCACCACCACCACCACCATCCCCACCAGCACTACCACCATCCCCACCAGCACTACCACTGCCACCACCACCACCACCATCCCCACCAGCACTACCACTGCCACCACCACCACCACCATCCCCACCAGCACTACCACTGCCACCACCACCATCCCCACCAGCACTACCACTGCCACCACCACCATCCCCACCAGCACTACCACCATCCCCACCAGCACTACCACTGCCACCACCACCACCACCATCCCCACCAGCACTACCACTGCCACCACCATCCCCACCAGCACTACCACTGCCACCATCACCATCCCCACCAGCACTACCACTGCCACCACCACCACCACCATCCCCACCAGCACTACCACTGCCACCACCACCACCACCATCCCCACCAGCACTACCACTGCCACCACCACCACCATCCCCACCAGCACTACCACTGCTGCCACCACCACTACTAATACTTCTTCTACTACTATTACTACTATTACTACTACTTCATTACCACCACCACCGCAAACACCAACATCACCACCAACAACAACACCACCACCAACAACAACACCACCACCACCACCACCACCACCACCACCGCTGCCACCACCACCACCAACATCACTACCTACAACACCACCACCACCATGACGTCTGATGAATATCTTCTACTATTATTCCTACATGTACTCTAAGCCTACAGTCATGACTGTGGCCTACATCTACTTCAGTCTTGAATTTGTGCTCCCATAAGCTTTTCATGGTGGCCATCTTCAAGTAAAACGACAGCAACTATTGCATACTACTACTGCTACAGCTATTTACTACCAGTATACTACTGTACATGCTTATCAGCATGAAAATGCACAAACCTAATGATTATCCTTTTTTTTTCTCTTCTCTTTACATCCTGGCATGGTCATCATTGGTCCATTACATTGGATTTCTCAACACAGGTAAGAATTGAAAATCATTAAAAAAAAATTCCATTATAATAATAATAATAATTGTAAATTTATATTGCACAATTTTTATTTGGATATACTCAACTGCGCATTACAATACATAACAGATAAGCAGAAAAACAATTGTTAACAGGATGCGCAAAAATATTAGAAGTAAATTTAAGTTTGCTAAATTAATCGAAGAAAAATAAGTAAAGATGAATTATTTCTACAAAATACATAACAAAAAAGTGACTTATTTATTAAAAACTCTCTTGAAAGAGGTGGGATTTCAGTTTAGTTTTAAATAAGTTGACAGAGGATGCATTTCTTATTGAGGAAGGGAGACATTATGCGAGACATTATGCGAGACAAGCAGGAACATTCTACTTGAAACTTTCTTGGTTACCATGGGTTTTATCATAGACTTTCGTAGTTCTAACTTGTCTTCAACTCTTAATGTTTTTATTTGTATTCATTAAACTATTCTTTGGTTGCAAAATATAGAAGGTTGATTCTGCAGGAGTAGAGAGATACTGTGTCTACAGTTTTGACCTGATTTTCATATATATAAAAGTAAAATGCATGATCATTGAAGCTTGTGATTTATACATTAATATTCACAGAAAAGTTAAAAAAGAAAACACATTTGAATGGTTTATAAACAGTCATGCATGACTAATCGCTATTTTCAACTGTTGGAAAAACATAGGCTCTACTTTCTCCTTTCATATGATTTAGTTTTTATTATACGATAAGTTTTTATTAGAGCAAGGTTGATAATTTTAATGTGCAAACAATTCCCAAGGACACTGTTTTTTCTTCATAAGAAACCATGAAATTCAATACCAACTTTCAGTTTTTATCAAAGTTATACATTCATGCACTTTATTTTTATTATTTTCCTATGCATATAGATAACCATGGGTGGTGAATACAATAACACTCTCAATTCAGAAGATGAAAGGCTTTATGTATTGGCTTATATGCCTTTCTGCTTCTGTTTAAAACAGACATTATTATAAAGTAGGGATCTTTTTTTTTTTAGAGAGGAAATGGTCTTCTATCCTTCCGATTGCAGTTAAATCAAAGGAAGATACCAAATGAATGAAGACTTTGTTTGGTATTTTAGGAATGGAACCGGGAAGTTTAATAAGTCCACATCCTTTTGTCGGATTTCCACGAGAAAACATGGCTGGAGTAATCTGGTGATTTATTCCAGTGTCACAACATGAATGCTGGTATTTTCTCTCCGATGTGTCGCTGATTTTTATTATCAGTAAAAGAGATTTACATTATGTTCTATGATTAGACAAGGAATTGCAAATCACAAGAATGGTTTCTTTGGTTAAAGGAGGGGGGTGGGGGCGCCCTACACACTGTGTGCTGATATATGGCTTCATTAAAAAAATTACATGAAGGAAAAGCAGGAAATGAAATATGGCTTCAAGTGTATAAAGTAAAATAAGTTTAGCATAAAATGATGATTGATATGAAAAGAAAATCAGTTTGTCTACACATTGGGTCTAGTTTTGCTTCTTTTTTTTTCATGTGCCAAGATTTGTATGACTGTAGGGTCAATGAACTTTGATCATGTTGGGGATATAAATTTGTTGAAATGCCTTCATAAATTTGAAAGTTTATAGATCTCATTCATGAAACGTGGACATACATGTAAAGGGTAATCAATCAAGTATCACTGATTGTCTTGGAAAAGTCTCACATGATCAACGTCAGAGGTCAATTTTTTTGGTAAATGGACTCATCATATAAACAATATTTTTGTAAATAATTATTTTATAGTAGTTTTCAAAGTCAGCACTGCTGCTATATTGAATCGCGTACTGCAGGCGAGACTGCCAGAGGTGTTCCACTTGTATTCCTCATGTGTATTTGTATCATTCATACTTTCTCTCTGTTATATTTTTCTTGTCCAAGGTGTGCAATTTTTGTATAAATAAAATTATAAATCCTATGTTTATTTATCATATTTTATGTATTTAGGAAGAATATATTGGGAAAAAAAGATCCTCTGCAAAGGATGGCTCTTCTAGTACGCTTGCATTAAAAATAAGACACAAAACTGATGAAACTGCTGCCCCAACAATCTGAGGGTAATCTCTGTCTCTTCTTTTGATTTTGCTGCATTTATTTTAAATGTCAGAAGATCTCAGTATTTCATTTAAAGATAGAAATAGAAAATAAAGATAGAGATTACGATTTAAACATCAATTTTTCAAAGCATCAATAGTGGAATTTCAGATACATGTAGTTTTAAACAGTGATATCTAGTGGGAAGTGTGAAGATGAAATTAAATTACATAAAATTCACTGATACATTTTCACCTTAAGTTTTTTGTACTAATACTATACTTATAAACTATCCAGGACCACACACAAATATTCCATGAATTCTCTGCCTTCAATTTTCAACATTGTTTTATGAGGTGTTTCAAGCACAATCCAATTTGGAATGGACTGTCTGGAAAATTATCCATTATTTTCTTGAAAAGGTTGGGCGATCTCCCAAATTATTTTTTCACTTTTCCGAGTATCTCTTTAAAGTATCTCCTACAGGATCAGGAAAGAAAAGATGTGTTCCTCCAAAAAGAAATCAGTCATCTGCTGAACCAAACAGTCATCAGAAATGTTTATTTGTCTGAGGTTTGCGTAATATGTCTGACTCGCAGCGACGATTGACAGGTTTCTTCTTTTTGAACTACAGATCTTGGCCCAGTTCACACAATTAAAAGTCATGTATAATGATTTCAAACCATAGACCTGCCATGTTCAGATTTTAATTACATGTAATGCTTGCTTCACTCTGTATAATAATGAAATAAATAATTGAAATTTATATAGCGTAATGTAGAGATTATAACCTTTCTGAAGGTATGCACTGATTCAGACAGAGTTATAATGATGAGTCGATCTGGGGTCCGTTTCATAAAACTTGTTATAACAACATATTTACAGTAATAACAGTTAAAAGCTACTGGAATCCTTCAATATGATTGGCTGATAGTTATAGCAAGTATTTATGAACAGGAACCTTATTCTAATGGTGTACCACTTCTTGGGCTTGTTTTAAGAGTTACAACTGTTGTAACTTTACCATTATGGCAACGATCTACTAAAATCAAGGTTTCCCTGGTAGTTACAACAATGTCAAGTTATTACCAAAGTCTTTTCGTTCTCCCTTTGTGTATATCTTTTGAAAAATGTAAGTTTTGTATCAATAAATTTAAGTTGTTAGACTGGTGTGAATGGTCTCAAAATGAGCCGGCTTTGCCAGACTTTGGCGAGTGGGAGGTCAAATTCCACCAACGATTACGATGGTGAAGACGGATGCTTTTCGTGGAATGGGCTCGCAAAGATTGATATGTACGATTGCCGATGCTTTTCGTAGAATGGGCTCGCAAAGATTGATATGTACGGTTGCGGATATTGCGGCATTTTTTTAGGGTTCGTTGAGCAAGAATTAAACAATGTTCAGGAGTTTCACCACATACATGTAGGTCTACATGTACAAGTACTTTATTTATTCTTACATTTGATTACACCCACCCCCTCATTTACACCTAAGAATAAAAAAGAAAGTGTTCGAAGGGTTTAATGGGCAAACCCATCAATTAGCAAATTTCTGACCCACTTAACACTTAGACTGACCGTTAATTGCAAATTTTGAAGCACTGTTCGGGTTGGACTTAAAAAGGGCTCTGAACGATGATGGAACCTTTGAGGTTCACTGTTGTGATGACAGAGCAGGACCTATATAGGCCTATATTCTATTTGTGCTATGATTGGACAACACTCTCATTTTAATCAGAATAGGCACATGTTTGTATCCTTAATACATTGAATATCTGTTTTGTTTTCATGTGAAGTAGCAAACAAAAGGAGATGATATTGTTTACAATGTGAAATATTCGACAATGACGACAAGCAGTACAAAAAATATAAAACCCCAATATTGTAACTCGTGGCAACCCTAGCCGAGTCCATCGAGTTGTTTCATGGTAGAAGGAGTTTTTGGACGACTTTGAAATCTTGTAGACTCTGGAAAGCAAGCTAGAGTTTTTAGGAATTGAAAGGTTGCATTCTGACATGAACTCTCTTTCAGAAATAAAGTAGTGGATTACTTGGAAAAGAAACCTCAAACGGATTTCACAGACTGAATGTTTCAGCATGTATGTTTCATCAAATCGCTGTGTAATTGTCAGCATTGTAGTTGCTGTCTCAAACCGTTTTATGTCATTGCATGCAATCACAATGCTGCAAAACAGAACAGTGTCTGCACTGTGAGACACCGTTCTCACTACCGTCCTAAAACTAGTTTAGTGGAAACTAGTTTTAACGTGTAATGAGAACGGTCGAAACGATCTCGGAAGCGATCTTCCAAACCGGTTCAGAAAACCACCTCGCGATGTAGTTTTCAAAATCGCTTTGCCTTGTGAAACTGGTTTTAGCGTAAGTGAGGATACAACCGTTCTTCGGGAAGCGATCTTTGAACATTTTGAGCGCGCTACTCCGCACGACAGGTGTAGAATGCCTACGATGCGGTTTCGAATTTCGTGCCTTTCCATAGAGCGTTTCCATAGCAACAAGTTCGCTTTACGTGAAGTTATTTTGAAAACCACTTTTTTATGATCAAATGGGAACGCTAGCAAAGCGATCTTCCAAACTGGTTTCCTGAACCGGTTTCCAGCATAATGAGAACAGTGTCTGAGACTACATTGCAGAGACTCTAACATAATGTAAAATATAGTCTGCTGCAGACCCAAGCTTGGTGTAGAAAGAGGTCTTTGGACTTGTGAGGTTTAAAACACTGATGAATGGGAGTCTGTACTTTACAGACTATATACTGTCTGACTGAAGACGTTTGGGAAATATAGGGGGGGGGGGGTTGGATTGGGAGGGGGCGACATTTCTATAAAAAATAAGAGAATGAAATTGGAGTCTTTGGAGAGTATCAGAGAAATCAACAAGACCACACAAGGTCTAGTGCAAATCTCAGGGCTAGATCATATTTAGTCTTTGAGCTACAGACCCATGTTCTCTCAAAATGACAGGACGGTGTCCGAGTGCCCCTGAATTTTCCTTTTAATGTCATTGTAACTCTTTTTTAAAGCATACAATTGTTATAATGTGAAGGTTTATTGGATCGAAGTTACAGAAATGTTTGGATAAAAAATATTGGAGTGTGCTGGGCTCTTCTGTTTGAAAATGTTTTATGAAAGGTTTGGATTTGAGGAGACTAGAGGAGTGCATTCACAAGGGCTGCGGATCTCATTTTCGGCAGGCTTTGCCAGAATTTGATGGAAAAACAAGGAAACATTAATGCTTGACTTTATTCCTTCTCGAAGGACACGCCCTTGACCCTGAAAGCAGAGGGGATAACGATCAAGAATGGGGTATAAAACAAAAACATGTAAAACAGGTAGATTGTAGGTTTTTTATTACTTCTCACCTACTGTGGTTGCCACGGGAACTGGTGTCTATAGTGAATAGTCTGTTATATGCATTTGATATCCCCTAGAAAGCATTTGACTCTATGGACCCCGATTATTGTTATCTTTCCATTCCAGCCTGACATTAGCCGTCCTAAGACTCGCTTAATCTCCTACATCTAAACCTTGTCACGATATATGCATGCTCAGAAGTGGTTATTAGGCCATTTGAATGCTCATAAGTGCTGAATTTGCTTGAAAACAAGTTGTTCGAATTGTTTGTTCGTGTCGATTTTTGGCAGCACTCGTAAGTGTATGGGCCTACTTGTCGCCGACTTCATGCTGTAAGAGCAGTTTGTGTTCACAGTTTTAAGAAATAGCAATTATCTTACCAAACAGGCCTATTAAAGAAAAATCCTCCTGATAAACAGTATCAAGTCCACCTTTCTAGGGTTCAAAAGTATACCCTACTGACCAAACATAGAGAATATATAGCTAATTGCTTTGTAGCCTTCATATAAAAACAACTTTCTGAGATTCCTTTCGGTAGTCAAAACAGTTCGAATTCAAAATATGTCTGCACCTGACTGTATGTCCATACCAGTGTTGTATAAAGAGAGAGGGGGGCATCAAGTGGTCTAAGGCACCTTGCTGACCAAGGAAGTCCAGGGTTCCGTAACACAAAGGTTAGCGATTGATCATACGCTTGATTTTGACGGTTGATTGTACAGTGTCGTCATTGGAATCAATCGTAGAAAAATGTTCTACGATCATTGCTAAGTTTTGTGTTACGGGCCCCAGGATTCAAATTCCTGTCCTGACCCAGAGCAAGGCATTTTATCTGCATTGCCCTTTTATCTTGCATCAAATAAATGAAGATGCTGCATGCATTTATAATACCAACGTGAGCACATTTTAAGCAAAAAGAAAAGAAAATAGCCATCATGAAATGTACTTCTTGGTTGAGATCGTACTTTCTCTTTGGTGAATTGCCAGTTAGTCTATCGCAAACCCGTACACTCATTAACTTGGTCTACCTTAATTTAGTCTTATGGAATTCTGCCCATCAACATTTCGTCGATCTACCATCTAGTCCAATAATCACTTTGTCTAACCACCAGTTCATTTATGACCAGTTCGTCTTGTATTAAGTTGGTCGAATATCCATTTTATTTTCATTCATTTCGCCCCATTAATACTTCATTTCTTCCAATTAGACCTAAAGGTATATGGACTAAATTGCTATTGGAACAACTGGTTATTAGACAAATGGTGAGAGGACAAACTAGCAATTAGACCATGTGGATAGTGGATGAACTGATGGTAGACCAAATGATAGTAGACGAGTTGGTAATTGGACAAATTGGCATTAGACCAATTAAAAAAAACCTCGCAGACATGTATTGCGTACTCTCCGAGGTTGACCTTTGCTTGCTGGGTCAGGCTGGATCAATGATCTGCCATGCATGTGTATAGGCCTATAGTGAGTGAGTGAATTAAAGATAAATTCCAGTTGTGGGAACGATCTCAAAATGACTTTTTACAGAATTTAATATAATGATCACCAAAGTTTCTGTTTGTAAGAATAAAAAATATGTGCCAAAGGATTCTGGAAGAAATTGTGTAATTGCTGAGAAATTAGCAAAATAAGCGCGGATTCGGTCACTTCCGTCGGGTCTTTATTCCAGCAATAATATTACGCTGTCCCACGTGTGCCTATCTGTGTTGGCGATCTTCAGTGTGATCGTTTTTTAGCTAGATATTATGATTTCACAAAGTTCAGTTTATGTAACTGTACCAGATATAGATCCACGATGATATATCAATACTTTACCTTGGTTTTACAGACTTTCTCACGAAATCAGTGTTTTACTGCAACTACGTTCATTTAGCTTTAAAACAAAATAAGAGAAAATGATGTAATTGAATGCTCTCTCTCAATATGATTTGATTGTGTTTGCATTTTTGATTTAGTGATCTTTGATGCTGATTTGAGTGTAAGAATTTGAATGAATGCACCCCAAAGCACAAGTTGCACAACCAACCAATAAGTGGAACAAAATCACCAAAATCCTGCTCTTTTATGCTGAATTGTTAGTCGCTCCTCAATAGTGTGTACCTTCAATTGAAGCTTATCTATAATCTTCCATTCCAGAATAACCATTTGTGTATTATATCATTTTCATACAACATCCTGATGCTGCATATTCACTCCCCTTGACTGTGGTCCAGACTAGATGTATTCACAGCCAAAACCTCCCATTACCAAGGATTACGAAGCTAACTCAATTTTTCGAGCAGAGCCAATCAAATTTGAAACGCAACGGAAGGATATGAAGAAGAAGCAGGAAATGGTACTGGCAAAACATGTCTGAATATTTGGGGCTTACATGTTTATGTTTTTGGTCAAAACATGAGTCTGTAGACAAACTTTGTTCTTTGACTCGAGACTGTATGCATGTGAGTGACTTATTTTCTACTTGTATGTAAACCAGAGGGTTGTATTTTTCAAATTTCTTGCACCAACACGTGACCATTTTTTAAACTATCATTTGGCAAGACTGCACTTTGCCGCTCTTCATCCTGGGGGGTGCTTCACACAAATTTAAGTGTGACTTTATAGAGTCTCACTTGAATTCCCAGTTGTGTGTGGTGTAATGGCATCACCACATTGGTCAAATCATGCCAAAGAGCACTTGCGCTACTGCCTCAATACTGCCCCAGTACTGCATCAGTACTGCGTCAATATACTGCCTCAGTACTGCCTCAATACCACGTCAATTCTGCATGTTGCGTACATGTATGTGTGCATCAGCATTTAAGTATTATTGTAAATCTTTGTGAAACAAACAACCCAAGGTTTTAACTGGGTACCTGGTAGTATGTGAATGTGGATGTTGTTGGCGTATGAATATCAGTAACCTGACTGCTCATTGGTTGAATACTCCCAGAGGAATGGAGATTGTGCATATATATCCAGGTGATTAATTCATCTGAACAGTGTGTTTAAAATTTAAACCTCATTCTGATGAATATTTAACGAGTGGGTAGAAATCAAATGTGAAATGTTCACATAATACTCATTTCTGTTCTTGATTTCCAGTTTTTGCACTTAACAGAGTTGGAAGACAGTATATTCCTGAAATGACAATGACCTGGTCCCAAGCACTATTCTTTTTAAAATTATATTAAAAAACACTAGCATATTTCAGAAAATACTGTTCTTGTTTTGTTTGTATGGGAAAACAAGTACCTGTACGTTCTTATTGAAATTCTAACAATTTTGTTGTGTGTACTGTAACCAGCTCCCTTCCCTGATTTCACTGGCCTAAAGGAAGTGTGTAATGGTCTTTGGTGTTTTCAAAGATGCAAACAAATAAAAAAAGAAGAAGCAGGGATTCTTCATCGTAGAGATCTAGCCTGATTGAAAATATCATATTATAATAGTATATTACATTTAATTGTGAATCATACTCCAGACAATTATAAACTACATCTTTTTAGATTCGTCCGTGACCTGACTTCCTAAAGTATTGTGACAAAAAAGGTGAAGCACCATTACAGTTTTAATCGTGTGTACTTAACAATGGCATAGAAAAGCCTAACCTCAAATTGTGTTTGAACACGTATAATCTTTTTTTTTTCCCTGGCTGAACAGCCAAAAGTTACAAAATATCTTGCACCTGAGTCGCCAAAGCTGGTATCGACCCTGGCCTGTACACAGAGATAGCGTGCAAGAACTCGCCAGTCAGTACACAAGAACAGAAAGACCTATATTATCCCATAATGTGCTTAGCTTTAGCTCAATTATTCTTAGCTTGTGTTCATTTATTTCTTTCTTTCTTTTTCAAAGCTAACTCATTCCCCGTATCAGACAAGGGGTCTGAATGTGACATTGGGGAGAGGGAAGGAGAGAGACAGAATGGGAGGAAGGGAGGGGAGAAAAAGGGGGTTGAGGGGGAGCATGGGAATCAAGGGAGAAGGAGAAAGAGGGAGTGGACGAAGGAGAGGGAAGTTGGTGGGAGGGGGAAGGTGGGAGGGAGAGAGAATGGGAGGAAGGGAGGGAGAAGGGGTGGAGGAGGGAGGGGAGAGAAGGGGGTTGAGGGGGAGCATGGGAATCGAGGGAGGAGAAAGAGGGAGGAGAGAGGGGGAAACGATAAAGATAGGGAGGGGGGGGGGTGAAAATGGAAAATGTTGAAAGACAGAGCGACAGAGTAAGTATGACGTCAATATAGTGAGAAGAGAAACATATAAGACCTTTAGAGAAAGATATAGAGGAGAGATGGCAAGAGAGAAACATATACAAACAGAAAGAGAAAGAGATGAAATATGAGTGGAAGGAACTTTTTTTCAAGAAAAAAAAAGGGAACGAAGTGTACTTGCCAGGTACATTGATGGTACAAAGTCAATCACATTGCACTTGCATGAGTGAGAAAGAATAATAGGGGTTGCGTGCGAAGCCAGTAAGGGGGCTATTGTTCGTTCGGACCGTGTGCCCTCGGGATATTTCGGTGCGGTGTTTACACCTCGCGGGTTCGACGTCCCAATTGGGTTTTTGTGCTGAGGACGCATAGCTGACATTGACTCTGTATAGGAGCCCTTCAATGAAATGCGAGACCAAGAGAAATAGCAGAGGGGAATGATGTAGAAAGGAATGACTGATGCCGGAACACCGCATAGAGTTCTTTACGTCTTGTTATGTTATGTTATGCGGGTTGTCGTGGTTGGAAGAGGGTGGAATTATGTAAAGAAGAGGAAAAACATGGAGCGGCCCGATGAAAGACAAGTTTTGAAAAGAGGTAGATGAGAAGAAAAACATGAATTATAGCCAAGGACAGGTCTCAGAATCGCCTTTTCTTCATGGATCTTTCTCATATTATATACACCACTCCTTGAAAGAGTTGCTTCTCCTTGGTGATCAAAAGAGATAGAAAAGGGTGTGTCCTGTTTATTATTGGTATCCAAGCCCTTATTGGAACCCATGCACCTGTTACTATCCGTATAGTAGTGCCAATTCTACAAGTTTGGAATAGGATCCAATGTATGTGTGCTTATGTAGGTTAAACAAATTCAAAAGGGTTCTGTAAATGTCACATTATCACAAAATAAACAAATTAAAGGTGCTTTTGTTATTATGAACCTTGAATGGTATGTGGTGATGATAGGTCTTTTTTTTTTTTTTGGGGGGGGGGTTAAAATCAATTATAAAACAATACCAATGTTTGTACGAGAACCTATCATATCATTACCTCATTGTCAATTAAACTTGACACCTGAAAACACTGCAGGTGCTATAGATAATAATGATAAATAATAATGATGATGATGATGATAATAATAATAATAATGATAATGATAATAATGATAATAATGATAATTATGATAATAATAATTATAATGATGATGATAATAATAATGAAATAATAATGATGATACTAATAATAACAATGATGATAATGATGATGATAATAATGATAATAAAAATAGTAATAAATGATAATAGTAGTAATAATGAATATACTACTACTACTACTACTACTACTTGTAATAATTATACATGTTATAATAATAATTGATAATGATAATGAATAATGATCCTTTATTGTAATGATGATCTTGATGCCAATTTTTAGTGCATGTATTTACTCTGCTCTATCTTTACTGTTTGTACTTGTTATTTAATTGTTGATTAGAGCGATATGATCGCACGCAACTTCCATTTATATATTTCAAACCCATTTGCACATATTTCACCGTGTAAAAGATCACGGAAGCACTCGAGCACACAGTACAAAAGGCAAATCGTCTTGACCCAAATTAAAACACTTGTTCCAAAGGTTTATTGTTATTTGATTCGTTAGCGAGGAAGATGGCACATCAAGGAGAGGAACTGATTTAGTCAGAACCAACACTCTCTCGACTAAAGTGGGTTTCATTGTCCCGCACTGTCTGATCCTTTCCCGGAGGTTAATTGGGCGTACAGTCCACAAAGTCAATGCTTACACTATGCAGTCTAATAAAAGAGATAGACTTTGCACTGTGATTTGTTTGTATTTTTTCCATTTATATCATTATGGGTTTTCATTCATTTTCTTTTTCTTTGGCATTAGTCTTGCACTTTTCATTTTCTATTAAACGTAATATTGGTAAATATGAGAAGTGATAAGAGGTTTATGTTCTGTGAGAGGGTTTTTTTTCAGCCAGATACTGTTTTACAGAATTGATATATTGATGTAAAATATTTAATCATTGGTCATTAACTACTCTGAAGTTAATATCTTACTGGTTGAAAGAAAACTTGAGGCGGTGCTGCACCAGCCCGAGTTTGCTCAATCTCGAGATTTTAGCCCGATCGGCCCTCTTCGCGATTAATCTCGAGATTCAAGAAACCCAGTCTCCACCATCGCAAGAAGAGCGATACCTGCTTGAGCGAGGCATCGATGCATTGTGGTCTGACGCTGTGAATAAATAATCCCGAGTGCGTCTGCACCTGCGAATTAGCGGGATAATTCGTAAAATAATCCCAAATTTACTTTGGATTGCAATCTCGAGATTAATGCCACGAACTAGCGCGATAATTGCGCTCCATCAGATCAGGATAATTTGCCAGATCAGAAAAAGCGCGCTAATTTGAAAACTCGGGCTGGTGCAGACGGCCCTTTGGTCTCCATGTTGATGAGATAGTTGATATGGATATAAGTTTGTGGAATCTGGTCCAGGACTGAGATGGGAAGGGATGGGCTACATATAGACAACAATGTTTACATTTGTAATGGTTTTTAGATAAATTCATTGTGGGTTATTGATTATTTTAGTTCAATATTGAGATAGTTCCACTTCCAATTAAAAAAATTATGTTGCTTAATTGATTATTCAATGGTGTAATCTGTACTATGTGCACAGCTGCCCATGGAAAAATATAATATGCAAATAGTGGTCAGTCTCCATTAGCCTACCCCTGAAATTGAATGAATGGATGGTATATTTATTCTATTAATTTATTCTATTCTGCTACAAAATTACATACAGCATGATCAGAGTCTATGTTTTTCTTTTGTACAGTTGCTTTAAAGGAGAATGAAACTCTTGGAGCAAGTTAGCTTTTGTGAAAGAAGAAAAATCAAAGAATAAGATCAACAAAAGTTTGAGTAAAATAGGACTAGCAATAGAAGAGTTATGAGCATTTGAATGTCGAGATCACTAATGCTATGGAGATCCTCTCATTGGCAATGCGACCAAGATCTATGATGTCACAGATGAACAACTCTCCCCTTTTGGACACTGAAAATATACCCCAAAACATCTCTTTTTGCTCATTCTAATCATATGACAAACGATTCATCAATGATATAATGTTGTGAAACCTCTGTACTTGTCCTCTCATAAAGAGAACACCTCACCTTGTGATAGACCCTATAAAAGTGGGAATATAAGTGAAATAAGTACTAAAGTAATGAGGGAGTTTTACATGTGTGACATCACAGATCTTGGTCGCATAGCCAATGGGAGGAACTACATGGCATTAGTGATCTCAATATTCAAATGCTCATAACTTTCTTATTATTCATTCAATCTTCCTCAAACTTTCAACAATATGTTTCTTTGATTTTTCTCTTTGATATGGATTCAGCTGGTTTCAAGGGTTTCATTCTCCTTTAACCATATCTTTTTTTGTTGTTGCTTAATCAAGATCTTGAGCTGTAAGGGCGAATGATCAGCGATTAAAGGCAGTCTAAATCTTTGGTGTAATACACATATAGAATGTCATCTCAATGTCCAATCTTACAAAAGAGTATTGTTTCATCTGTTGATTTTTTGTTCAAATTTAAAATTTACTTTGAGGATATTACGCAACCTCACTCAGTATTTTAGTTCATTAAAAAAAAACAATTTCAGACGCATACATGACACCGTTCTCACTACCTTCCTAAAAACTAGTTTACTGGAAACTAGTTTAACGTGTAATTTGAACGGTCGAAGCGATCTTCCAAACCGGTTCAGAAAACCACCTCACGATGTAGTTTTCAAGATCGCTTTGCCTGGTTAAAATGATTTTAGCGTAAGTGAGGACACAACTGTTCTTCGGGAAGCAATCTTTGCACATTTTGAGCGTGCGACTCCTCACGACAGGTGTAGAATGCCTACACTGCAGTTCAAATTTTGCCCGAAACGTGTCACCCCACTGAGAGCATTTCCATAGCAACAAGATCGTTTTACATGAAGTGATTTTGAAAACCACTTTCGTGTGATCAAATGGGAACGCTAGCAAAGCGATCTTCCAAACTGGTTCTGTGAACTGGTTTCCAGTAAACTAGTTTTAGGAAGCGTAATGAGAATGGTGTCCATGATTCTTTACAAATTCGTGATTTCATATTAGAAAGGGAATGAATTTGAATTAATAGTGGTAGTAATGTTATTCAAGGTGCAACATGCTGTTGTGCTATGCTGAAAAAATGAAGCCCCATAAGATTATCATCATTTGTATCTGTAAGAGAACTAAAGTTCTATGGGATTCTTTGTGCAATGGTTGAACATTGCATCGTGCATTGAACGAACAGCTACACAAAGGGGAAATGTATGGCTGTGTGAATATTATGTATGGCTGCGTGAATATTATGTAACATAGCTTGAGAAATGGGAGTGGATAAAAGTTTGCCCACAAAATTTTAGGTTAAGTATGAATTAAGACCAGTTGAGCGTCACATTTTCAGTGCTTTATCACTAGCGGTTACCATGACAATGATCTTGGCTGTTGCTTACCATAGTGTAGAGTATTTCTGAAATAAATGGATCCACAGGTCCACACATTTCTGATAAATCTGGACTGTTTAATTGTGAATTAGTTAACGCAGTATTAAGCCCAGTGCACACTATGCGACGCAATTGCACTAAGATCCACTTGCAACAAAATCGCAGAGTGTGCGCCAACCTTCAACTCTCTGCGGTTGTGATCCGCTGGAGGTGCCAGCCGTGGAGATGCAGCGCATTGCAGTGCTGTTGCAACGTGTACACTGGCCTGCAATGCAATTGCACTGAGATGCTATTGGCTTGTTCCAGTCGGATCTTAGTGCAATGGTATCGCATTGTGTGAGCTGGGCTTAAGGTTTTGGGGAGGAGACATTTCATAAATATTGTCAGCAGTGACTAAAGTGTTATTCTTAGACATTTACTATTGTAACTGTCAAAGATTGACAATTTTTCAACTGACATCTTACCTAAAAATGATGCTCAGATCTACACCTCTGAACCTCATTTTAAGTAGGCTTCATGACCTGCTTAACATAGTTATTACCAAATAGTATCATCGATACCGTTCTCATTATACTTTCTAAAACTGGTGTACTGGAAACCGGTTCAGGAAACAAGTTTGGAAGATCGCTTTGCAAGCGTTCCCATTTGATCACCCGAAAGTTGTTTTCAAAACCACTTCACTTAAAGCGATCTTGTCGCTATGGGAACTCTCTCAGTGGGGTGACATATTTTGCGCAAAATTTGAAACCGCAGCGTAGGCATTCCTCATACAGTCTGTTGAGTAGCGCGCTCGAAATGTGCAAAGATCGCTTCCCGAAGAAAGGTTGTGTCCTCACGCTAAAACCAGTTTAACGAGGCTAAGCGATCTTGAAAACTACATCGCGAGGTGGTTTTCTGAACTGGTTTGGAAGATCGCTTCGATCATTCCCATTGCACGTTAAACTCGTTTCCAGTAAACTAGTTTTAGGACGGTAGTGAGAACGGTGTACTAATCAGTGTGAACATGTCCTTCCTTGTAAGATTTCCTTCTCTTTCAATACAAGGCTATAAACATATACTCCTGCTTAGTTGTTGATCTTTTATCCTCTCTATATTTAGTCAATTTTACTCCTGCACAGTTGTTGATCCTTTTCCTCCCTAAATGTAGTCAATTTGTCCACAATATATCAAGGTTGAATTATCTTTTGATTTAATAGGCATGTTTTTAGTTTCATGATTTCGACTGGTAGTGATGGTAAATGGTACTTTGGGGAGAGTGTGTCTTATATTTTTTACACTATACCTGCAAATTATAATAAGTATTTTGAGTTGATGGTCAGGTCAGGCAGTCACTGATGAGGCTGTAATAAGTAAGCGATCTTTCAATTTGATAATCACCCTGACATTTGATAGTTATACCTGGTCTTTTACTTTAGTACTCAACAGTTAATCAATCAGTCAACCTGCCAGTTTTTTAGTCTCTCATGTATTCATTTACCTAGTCCCATAATTAGTCACCTGTACAATCTTAAGGTGTATTTAGACCCCTCAATCACCAGAGTACCTGTTAAATCATAAGAACATGTTCGGGCTAAAAACTACCCGATAATTAATTTCGGCATTTATACCTCCCCGAAGCACACCCTTATGGGTATTAGTTCCCAAAGTTACAAGCATGCGCACTGTGGTCTGGTTAGAAAGCGAGGTCACAGCATTCACGCCCAACTGCTCGCTGGGTGGAGAAAGTTCTTGTAAATTGCTTTCACACTGCCAAAATCCCCATGACCTTGGAAAAAACCCTGTGAAAGTTCTCCTAATTTTGGCAAGTACCTACTGTTTAGCGGGTATTTTCTTTCATGGATATTTGTGTACTTTGCTTTCACATTGGCAAAAAATACCTGGTATTTTCGGATCGGGGAGATAAGGCAAAATTTCCCGATTGGAGGAACTGGAACTGACGAACATCGAGGCGGTCTGAAAACGATTTTAAGGTATTCTTCTAATAAGTCACTCCAATAGTCATAGTTGGTCAGTTGTTGACTAGGATAGACGTCTTCATATTCTTGCTAATACTGGATCTGCTTTCATAAATTCCAAAGTCTCTTTATTCAGATGGTCAATTGCTTTTATAGAATGATGCCCTTTTTCACCTGTATGAAAAACCTCTCAATAACTTTTTTCCTACCATTCAATTTTAAGATGAGAACTGAAATATTACTTTGAATAGCACCCTCTAAATCATACACCAAAAGTACAAATGCCCTTTCATTCAAAAAGCAAAATTGGGAAGATTATCTGGCCCACTTGAATCGAAACAGAAAGGCCAGTTTTGTTTGTCTGCAGAACAAATCAAGATCAAAATATTGTTGCTTGAAGCAATTTCCAATTTCCTGCAAGTATGAAAGTTACAGTCCTTATAATGCCAATCGCAATTATAAAAGTTTATATCACTTTGAAAGTTATTGAAACAGATTTGTCTTTTGTTTGGATTCCTGGATTTTTCCCAAGGATGCGGTTACACGTCAGTCAATTTCTTATCTTCATGTTTTAAGAGAGGTGATTTGATATAGATCGCGGTTAATCTTTACCATGTAAATCTATAGCCACCAAGATCCAGTTGAGTGTTTCATAAAGCTTTACGTAAATTTTGAGCAAATTTATGAATGACTTGTAACTTGTAACTTGTTCTCCTTTCTTGTGATAAATAATACACACCAAATTTCAATCAGCGTTGATTTAGTTCCTAAGAAAGGGAGTAGTTGGTGAAGTTGTTCATGAAGTCACTAGTAAGTTATGAACAGCTTTATAAACCACCCTCCTGGGCTCCGTAACACAGAGATTAGCGATTAATCGCTAAATTAACTGACTAATCAAGATCAATGTTACACGCGCATTTGGCGCAAAATACCGACCAGGAACCAATCAGAAGTGTTCTCTCTGTTGTGTATTTATAGGGTTCTTTATAGGGAACATCCAGTAATCAGTCTCGAAGACTACAACTGTGTTTGATCAACGTTCATCTTTAATACGCACAAACTCTGGATTCACACTACATCAAGTTCGTATAACACGGAGTTCAATGAGTAACTATTTCGTTACTACGCTATCTATGAAGTGCCAACTGTATCAATGCAATATGTATATCTAACATTTCTCTCCCCTCCTAATATAAAAGTTGTATACCTGTGGTATAAAGAAATATGCATTTCATACCTATTAATATGTAATTCTGTCACTTGTAATTCACCTTAAAATAACAAAAACATGATAATTGAACCATTACTACCAATTATTCAATGTATCATACTATTGGTTTACCCATGTCCGTTTTCGATAGTAGAATAAACATTCTTTACTGTAATACCTTCACATATCCAAGTATAAATATTATTCTGTAATGAAACCAAGTCTGTCAAATTTACATTTTTGTGAGTTTAACTGTGTAATAAAATATCACTCAACCAAAGTAACTGTTCGTTTTGGGTAATTATTTGTGTTTGCTTCTCTAGTACTTATAAATTTTTAACATATGCATCTCTCATATTTAATGAGTTTGTTAATGTTAAATCTCCAAAGAACCTACTTTTCCATGGTTCATGGTAAAAACTGAACATATTATCTCCAAAGAAAATAAGTTAATGCTACTGTTTGTAATAGTTAACCTTTAACATCAATATGCAAAATAAACAAAACAACTGGTCACAGACTTTTGTGACACCTTTGAACACCAGATGCAATAACACCAATAAATCTTTAACTCACATAGTTTCAACAAGTCTACTGGGTTGCTTTCTTACCCTGTCAGATCTTCTCAACCTGAAGCTGTCAGGTTTGGGAAAATCCACCTGATTCCCATTTGTTTCATTTTCCATACTACCCATTCGTTGAGATGGTTCTAGCATAGACAAATCTGCCCTAGTTTGAGGCTCCCTGGTACCAATACCTATTGGATCTCTACCAACATCATTGTATCTACTCTGTAACTTTTCTATCTCTGTATCTAAGTCAAACTCTGTACCTGGAGTTTCAGTCTCTCCATCTTCCTTTACTAATCTAGGCAACAATTGATCTACATGTCTTCGCCATACCCCTTTCTCAACCTGTACTTTATATCCTAAAGGACCTTCCCTGTCTACTATTTGACCTGGTACCCATCTAATCCTTCCTACATAATCACGGGCCAAAACATGGTCACCTATCTCAAATTTTCGCAATCTATTGGTCTTCCTGTGTGTTTCTCTCTGCATGGTTTGCTCGTGTAATTGGCTCGCAAACCTTCTTGTGACGTTAGGGCGGAGGTTATCCAACCTACTACGCAAAGGTCTATTCAAGAACAACGCTGCGGGAGATTCGCCCGTAACCGAATGTGCGGCATTCCGGTATGCCAAAAGAAATCTGTCCAATCTCGACTGAACATTTCCTGCGTCTGATTTGGATGCTCTCAGTGCTTGTTTCACTGATTGTACGAAACGCTCGGCCTGCCCATTTGTACTCGGATGATAGGGCGCGCTTCGCTTATGCACTATTCCATTCAACTTCATGAATTCTGTGAATTCCGCGGATGTAAACTGTGGACCATTGTCCGATACTAGGATCTGTGGTAGTCCAAATCTTGCAAATATGCTTCTCAATGCTTCAATGGTTTTCTCGGTAGTAATATTTGGCATAATAGTCACCTCTGGCCATTTACTATATGCATCAACAACAATCATGAACATCAGTCCTTCCAAGGGACCCGCAAAATCTACATGAATCCTCTCCATAGGCCGCGTTGCTGGGATCCATGGATGCAATGGACTTGGCGATGGTTGCTTCTGAACCACCTGACATGTTTGACATTGCTTCGCCGCATCTTCAATTTGCGCATCAATGCCAGGCCACCATACGTGGCTGCGCGCAATGGCCTTCATTTTGACTACGCCTAAGTGCCCTTCATGTACTTCTTGCAAAACTGCACTGCGCATTTTCAGTGGTACCACGATTCGCATTCCCCATAACAAAATTCCTTTTTCTATGGTAATCTCGAATCTGCGCCCATAGAAGCCTTGCAGATCTTTGTCTGCTTCCGGTAACCGCTTAGGCCACCCATCTAGAGAATAGCGCATTACTCTCGACAGTGTCTTGTCCTTGCGCGTCGCGTTGCGCAATTCCTCATAACTCATCGGTAAAGCATCTACGTGACAGATAGCTACATTTTCCGGTTCTTGAACATCCGGTTCTTCCTTTCTGTCAGGTAACCGTGAAAAACAATCGGCATTGGCATTCGCTTGGGATGTACGATATCGAATATCATAATCAAAGCCTGCCAGGTACATCGCCCATCGCTGCATCCGTTCGGCTGCTAGAGCAGGCAAGCTCTTGTACGGTCCGAATATAGCTGTGAGTGGCTTATTGTCAGTCACCAGTGTGAACTTACGACCGAATATATACATGTGGAATCTTCTAAGTGCGAACACTATCGCCAACGCTTCTCTCTCTATTTGCGGATAATTGCGTTCTGCCTTTGTCAACGCACGTGAGGCAAACATGACTGGCCTTTCCTCACCACTCGCATAAATTTGCGATAGAACCGCCCCTATTCCTATCGGACTGGCATCCGTGGCAACCGTCATCGGTAAAGTCGGATCAAAATGTGCAAGAAATCCCGATGATTTCAACAATGACTTGGAGCGTAGAAATGCTCGCTCTGCTTCGATATTCCACACAAATTTTCGTTCTGACTTCAATAAGTCTGTAAGCGGCGCGATTTCGTGGGCCAAATTAGGTATGAACTTCCTGTAATAGTTCAATAGGCCTAAATAAGACCTCAACTCTGAAACACTTTGTGGTCTTTCTAGCTCCTCGAGCTTCTTCATTTTGTCAGGGGTCTTATGTACTCCGCTCCTATCAATGATATGCCCCAAAAACTCAATCGATTCTTGCGCAAACCTGCATTTCTCCTGCCTTAGAGTGAGATTTCTCTCTTCTAAGCGCGTGAGCACTTTGTCTAGATTCTCGTAGTGCTCTAGCTCAGTACGACCGGTTACTAAAATGTCGTCTAGGTATACTTGGACACCCGGGAGTCCTTGCAAAACTTGTTCAATCGTCTGCTGCCAAATACTCGGTGCGCTGGTAATTCCAAACACGAGTCGATTCTGTTGAAACAGACCCTTGTGGGTTGAGAGTATCAAATACTTCTTTGACTCTTCATCGAGTTCCAACTGATTGTACGCATGTGCCAAGTCTAACTTCGAAAAGAGGACCCCTCCATTCAAATTCGCTAGAATATCTTCGACATTGATATTTGGAGGAGGTACCGGTTCGAGATTTGGATTCACTGTGGTCTTATAGTTACCGCAAATTCGTACGCTACCGTCTTTCTTGGGCACGGCCACTATGCTTGTGCTCCATTGGCTGTGCTCCACCTGGGTAAGTACGCCATTTTCTTGCAAGCGCGTCAATTCTTTTTCCACTGCTCCCTTCATCGCATAAGGTACTCGAAACGGTTTTGTTACGACCGGCTGTGCATCTTCGCGTACTATGATATGCGCCTTGACTTTTGTCAGACGGCCTAGCCGCTGCTCAAACAAGCGATCATGTTTGCCCAAAATCTTATCTAAGCTATGCACTGCCGTAACTGCCTCAGTACTTCGCGAACTATAACTAGTACTTCTACCAGACTGAGAGATTATTGCAGCCCAATCTAACTTTATACAACTCAACCAATCTCTGCCGAATAACACAAACTCGGTGTCTACAACATACAACATCAAACTACCTCTGAAGCTCCCATATTTTACTTCTACCTCTATCTTACCTCGAGGTACAGTCTCACCTGGACTTATTGACACGAACACCTTTACACTAGACTCTAGAGGAATATGAGTAAAATACTGCATATACATGCTGTACGGAATTATACTAACACCTGAACCGGTGTCCAACTCCATAGCGATCTTGTGACCCTCTATCTCTACCTCTACTATTATTGGGGGTGGGGCATTACCCTCTGAATTACCAACTGAGTGAACCTCATTCTTGAACATAGTAGTACGATCATAATCCTCATTATGGCCAGTGTGCCTATCATCATACCTATCATACTCTTCTTGTGTTTCATTTGCACCAACCTTCTTAACACTACTTCTCTTAACGTCTCTCTTTTGATTACTGTCTCTGTCTTTCTTTACATCAAATTTATACTTTTCACAGTCTTTGCTCCTGCATTTTCTAGCAATATGCCCCTTCTTTCCACATTTTCTGCACTGTCCTCGGAAGCTGCACCCTTTCGCCAAATGTCCTTGCTGTCCGCAACGAAAACACTCAAAGTCCTTGTGCTGGTTCTGCTGTCTTCCTGTTCCAGACCTCTTAGACAGGTGCGATGCCGATGCGCCGGGATTGCCCTGACGCGCGCCGGGATAACCCTGGCGCTGGCCGGGATTGCCCTGACCAGAAAACATTGATCCTGCTCTCCTCCTCTGATCAGCTACTGCGTGCACAGAAACACCATCTGACCCCGTTCTCATAGCTTTCGCTTCTCCCAGCGTGACCTCACGATCCAGGGCAAAAGACACAGCATCCTGGAATGACAAGTTGGGGTTCTCTGCTGACCTTTCCATCAACTTTAAGGCTGTTCCTTCATCCTTAATTCCGCTGATAAACCTATCACGAAGCTGTTCATCGAGCTTATCAGCAAACTCACAATTCAAACTCAAATGTTTCAGCTGCACAACATAGTCTTTCGTAGACTCTCCCTGTGCCTGATCCCTTCGGATAAACTTTCGTCTTTCCGCTACAGTAATCGGTGTCTTCTTATAATGTCTGCGTAATACTGCTTTCAGCTCATGGTACGATTGATCTGCCGGCTTAGCTGGGGCTAACAAATCCCTAGCTCTCTTATAAACATCTGCTCCTAACGCATTCAGAAACACTGCCACCACCTTCCTCTCCAACGCTCTCTCCGCCGGAGTCTGCTGGGCGCCGCCCGGTGCAGTCGCCTGTGGGACCTCGTAGCCGTGCGCTACCAAATGAAGCTCAAAGCGTTCGATATAACAATCAAAGTCCTCGTCCCCCAACTGTCCGAAATTACTCACACTTGCCATCATGACATTCCCCAACCAACTCGTCGCCAAACTGTTGTGTATTTATAGGGTTCTTTATAGGGAACATCCAGTAATCAGTCTCGAAGACTACAACTGTGTTTGATCAACGTTCATCTTTAATACGCACAAACTCTGGATTCACACTACATCAAGTTCGTATAACACGGAGTTCAATGAGTAACTATTTCGTTACTACGCTATCTATGAAGTGCCAACTGTATCAATGCAATATGTATATCTAACACTCTCATATTTGGTATTCATCATTAAGCTTTGTGTTACAGGGTCCTGGTCGTGAGTGCTCATTAGCCTGCCTTGATGCCCCTCCCTTTATCTAATTGCCTTGTGCCCTTATAAGGTTTCCCCAATTGTACTGTAAATATAAAATTGAGTCTACCGTAAAATGGTCTTGCCCTAAGTTTTTCCTGAAGTTAAGGCCTATTAATACTTGAATTAATTTAGTATGTGTCTATGTGATCATGATATCACCCTTAATTGTTTTATGAAACTGGATGTTATTAAAGGCCGTTAGCTGTTGCTGTTGTTTTCATATCGAGATATATGTAATTCCTTTAGAATTGACATGGGGTTCACCTTAGGGCAGTTTCACAATACCATCACAATTCCAAGATCATGAACATCACATAGGAATATGTGAATGATTATTACATATGTTTTTATATTTTCCTCAAAAGTTAGACTTATGTAGGTTTTTTAGAGGGAAGAGGGGCACTTGTTCATCCCGAATCAAACATCCCTTTGACTCTAAATCAACTGAAATGGAAACAGGAAACTGCCTCTACGCTTAATGTCCCCCGGGAGTCTATTATAGATGCAGGATCTTTGTTATTGAAGTAATGATCATCGATGTGTTCCTATTCCGTCCCCAAATACACCACAACTCATCAATCAGCCGCTATTTAAGATCCATACTTCATTGGGTACACTACTGGTGCAGGTGGCGCTGTGGTGTACGCTGTTGTACTGGTGCGTTTTGTAACCTATAATTTGTTGGAAGACTGCAGACCGCTCTGCCCAGGAACAGTATATATATTTTACTTTATTTACTTTTAATTTTTAATTTACTTAAGGTTTTATTATTTCACCTTTAATTTAAAGCACATTTATTTCAAAACCAATAGTGGAGAACTAAATATAAGATGCTGACATTTTATACTTTATTTAACCCATATCAAGTAATTTCAAGCACTGCTTCAGTTTTTGTGTGACAATGGGGGGGGGGGGGGGGAGGGGAGATGAGGGGATAGGGGCATAGTAGAAATTGGTCCTTTTGAAATGAATTTTGAGTCCTAAAACTAATCCATTATAGTATTGCTAGTAGGCCTTTATAAAATATGTTAGAAATGTTACAAACAGTTCAACCTGTCCTTTTCGATAGGGAAGTACTTGTAGTTTCTGAAGTAGTTATGGAAAGGTCCTTACATATACCGGTACATACTAACCATGGAGTTTGCATACTTGTATTTCTTCAAGGTCGACGGGTCAATCATCATTGACTTTGTCTGTTGGGTTAATAGTTTTTACTATGCGCACTCCCAGTTATAAATGCATATGAGGGCAGCTTGGTGCGCCATAACTGGAGCTTGCAATGCTATTGGCTTAGCATGAAACCAGAGCCATGGTAGTGATCGCTGTGCGGGTACGAAGCGTTGAATTACGAGCATCGGGACCAAGGTCAGACAAGGAAGATGATAAGTTAATTGGAGGCTGCGAACAGATGCGATGGGTAATCAGGAATCCATGCACATCTGTTCCTGAAACAATGTTCACTTTATTAACTTCTTCACCCGCCAAGGTTTGAAGATCATGACTGCCGTAATTTGGGGGTTATAGTAATTTGGTGCCTAGGGGGTTGTGGGGATGGGGGTGGGGCGCTGTTTGTCATACTTGCTTTGATTTGCACAGAGCTCATACCGGATCCATCTATTCATTCAAAGATGGGTGATAAGAAAAACAGGTGTTATCAAATTAAAGAGGAATATGTTTTTTAGTCTCCAAAAGCCACCATTTATATATAGTCTTAAAGAATCACATTTTATGGCACAGGCATTCAATTATGTTTCATGAGTTCAATTAAGCATCATGCAAGAAGTTGAAGTTGATAAACACACAATGAATTCAGTGTTATATAAAAAGTAATATGAAAACATGTTTAAATATTGCAAAACATTAGCTCTGTATAAATAATATCAACACAATGAATTGAAGGCAGGAAGACATTTTTTTCATGGATCTTCGGTTTTATAAAGCATTTCTAAAACTTATGAAAAATGTTTTTGATGTTGAAATTGGAACCCCCTACTAGCATGTGATTGGTGGATTGATAAGTGATATAAATTACCTTGATGTATTTGATATACTATTGATTTTACTTAATTTGGAGATGTATTTATCGCATCTGTGGAGTTTCAAGATAGGAAAATATTGGAAGAGAGATAAAAGAAACATGAATCGTTAGAAGTTAACTTATAACAAAAATGAATAAAAGAAAATCAACTCTCATCCCACTTCCAGTCAAGAGTCTGACCATGGACCTACTACATGGTCTGACAGTAGGAATGGAGTTATACAGCACCCAAACAAACATTACATCATCAGTCTGTCTGCTACCCTGGGCAGTCTCCCAAGCCAGACAAACATTACATAACAGGGATTAGGGTAGTATTTCAGCTCTGTGATGACCTTAACTTGGGGTCATGTTACACTCTGGATAGTCTTATGCTTCAGACCTATTGATTTGTTTTGTTTTGTCTTCAAAACTGAAAATATGTAAAAAAAAACACAACATGTTTGATCAGGGAGTTGGGATATACATGTAGGTCTATGCTTATATATAATATATGACACGGGGCGGGGCGAACCCTTTTTTATTTTACAAGTTACCAAAAATAAGCTTGCAGGAGTAGACTACATGTCAGCTGAGACATTGTGTTGTTTGTGCTTTATGCCAGGATTTTGCATAACTTATAGCCACCTGATTGGGCAAAGTATTGTACTTTACACTGACCTCAAATGACCTGGATAGTTTGACCTCAGGTAAGGTGTCTGTGAAAGGAAAATTGGCCATTGGCAGGTGATTTTTTTTCCTATATCCATTTATCTTGTATTCAAAGGAGCAAGACTTCAAATGGGTTAAAAGGGTACCTTGAAAATTGATTTTGCTAAGAAGCATAAGAATCGTGGATCAAAGTCCACAATTCTCATCTGCAACAAGTAGAGCCACGGATCCTGTGGCTTAAAGTTTGATATTCAGTTTCCTGTCTCGTGTGTATTTCTATCTCGTTGTATGTCGTTTCATTGTCTTTTGTTACTTTGATTATTCTTTTTAAAGTTGTATTTGGGGTTTATTTGAAACGTCCAAAGATTATGCACTTGGGTTGTATGAAAGAGCTTACAGCACTTTCCATTAGCTATTAATTATTTTTCTCTTACCTTATTCTTCTTTTTTGTTTGTTTGTAAGTTGTCCCCGACTCCCTGTCATGTTAAATTCTTTCTGTATTCTTTTCCTTCTTATCCTGTCCCATCCCTTTTTTGTTTCTCCACCTCTTCTTTTCCAGCTCTTCCTACCCCTTATCAATTACCATCAGTTAATTTTCTTTCCAGCAGAGCTTATTCACACAATCAATAATTTTCATGGTAAAATACAAACATATTGTTTCATTTCTTTGTTATTCCATTATCACTGTTATTGTTATTGGCTTGTTGAATACACCTTGTGTACCAGAGCAGGTTAATCGAGGAGGTGATTTATGTGTGCCATTGGTCAAGGATATCACTAGTCTGATAAGATCTCATCTCGAGCTTTGTTTGAACTTCAGCCCTTCAGCAATGTTCACACTGTAGACAAGGTGGTTTCAGACCGCCTCGGAGTTTGTCAGTTCCAGGTATTTTAGCAAATTATGCGTAATCTCCCCGAAAGAAAATACCTGCAAAATAGTAGGTACTTGTCAAAATTACGATAACTCTCGCGGGGATTTTTTCCAAGGTCGCAGGTATTTTGGCAGTGTGAAAACAAATTATGGGAACTTTTTTTTTTTTTTTGGGGGGGGGGGGTTATGTCAATACTATATTCCAAAACCATTGACCAGTAGGTCTGAAGTGTTTGATGAAATTATTTGAGGTAATTTTAGTAGTTGGCAACAACACACTTATTTTTGTTGTTGTTGGATGTTATCCTTTAAGTATTAAATGTCCTTTCCTTCTTGAAATGTTACACTACGCAGATATTGATTGTGGCATGTCGTTGAACTTTTATCTTGATTTAATGTGTGTCGACAGATGAATGTTTATCATTTTTCGCACCAGTGGATACATGTAAAATAAATAAATATAACTGCTTGCATTCCATGTAATGTAGAAAGTTGAAAAGGGCAAGGGAAAGAATTCCTAATAGCTACATTTATACCATCTATAAATATTTTACTACATAAAAAGTGACTATAACAGTGTTACCAGCAAATTTGCAGTTTATATGTAAGACTCCATGGAGTTTGGGGGACGTGTGATTTACATTTAACTGCAGTATTGCATGCGAAGCTGCTATGCACCGCTGAACCTCGAATCTTGATCCAACGACCTTGTCGTTTATATCAAAATAATGGGCAACTTTCCAACGTGATTTAGCGCTAGGCTGCCAGTGGAGCTCTATACCTGTGTTTCTTTCAAAGAAGTTTGA
Source organism: Lytechinus pictus (assembly GCF_037042905.1). Lineage (NCBI taxonomy): Eukaryota > Metazoa > Echinodermata > Echinoidea > Temnopleuroida > Toxopneustidae > Lytechinus > Lytechinus pictus. The sequence continues at coordinate 15,504,817 of NC_087248.1, read as the reverse complement.
CTCTTTTGTTGTTCTGACTTTTATAACCTTCCCGAAAATTGTCCCTGCTCCAGTTTCCATTTATTCGGTAATCAGATACATCTCACAATTTTAGCCACAATGGAGCAAGTGTATCTAGGCTCTGCATTGGCCCTTTTCAATTACGATAACCCCCCCTTTTCTTCAAACTACTCCAAATGTGGTATTATTTACATAAGAATGTTTCCCCAAGGTTGTACAGTACATTACTTGTTTACATATTTTCGTACCAAGTCCCTTTTGGCTTTTCCAATGCTTTGCTGGAAAGTTCTTTTTACAGTTCTTGTCAACTTTTACTTATGCCTACATGCAACTGCTCATCTCATTTTTACATCTCTTGCTATATGCTCTCTGATAGTTTAGCCTGGAAATTTGACATTTCACTATCCCTTGGATTTAATTGAACCCTTTGACTTTAAAATGATCTGTTCAATGCAAAAATAATACCTCGGTCACATATGCTCTACGGCGGCCATACGGCGAGTCGAAAACAGCCGTTTTATTCATTATTATTCAAACCACCTATATGTAGCTAGTACAAAAAATGTTAAAACGGCTGTTTTTGACTCACTGTACGGCCGCCGTAGAACAAATGTGATCGAGGTATTACTAATTTCACTGGTAGCAAATAGTCTCTCTGTATGAAATCTTATACTAAGTGCAAGAAGGTGTTAAATCCAGATAATAATTAAAAGCCCTTCTTGCTTTTATTGGATTGCATATTCTGTGACTGTTTCAACACCAAGGAGGATGGGACCATGGGTCTTGTTTCATAAGACTCTGCATCAACAATAAAATATAACATTTCTAAGCTATTGGAAACGTTCAATTTGATTGGTTAATACTTAAAGTTGTTACCTGTACTTGTTATATTGTGCTTTTTTATGTCTTTATAAAAACCTGACCCTCATGATATAGAGATCACCCCAGTAGCAATACCACTTTGTCAATCTACGATATTGTCAGAAGATCATTAAAGTCATATTTCTCCTCAGAGCTTTAACGCCTGTCTACTTCTCACGGGATAATGCATTCTGTGACAGTTTCAACGCACAGGTGAATCAGAACCGTCAAAGAATAGATCCCCCTAGGTGTTATCTTCAGTGTACCCAGCATGGAAACATAGCACTCATACTGTCTCCTGTTTGCTAATGGTTGACACATCGCTTCCGCCGTCGCGATCTTCAATGCGTGCGAACGGTCGCGGCAAAATGAGAGCATTAAGCGCCACCGTTTGAGATTTGTTTGCTCGTCGGTGGAAAGGTAAGAGAGGGGACGAGATGGTTTGATCATATTTGCTTTGAATTCCGTGTTTGAGATCTCTTCCAAATCTGGGGGAACCTGGGGAATAAATTTGATGAGAAAAAGGTAACAAAGGTCATGGCATAAATTAAGCAATTAAGCATCTGAGGAGGGGCTCCTTTGCTAGCAATTATGAATATGATATTGACAGTATTGGTACTAATATATAATGATCATCACTTAAAATGATAAACAAACTATCAGTGGGTATTCAGTTTCAGTTGTATTTTTTCTCATTTCCAACAAAACAGTAGACAAAATCCATCATAAATACAGTTATAACAATTGAAATGTAATACAGAAACATGTAACTCTCTTTCTTTCTCTCTCTCTCTCTCTCTCTCTATATATATATATATATATTCATATTAATCATACATTTGAAACTTAATATGGATCATTAAATATCGGTGGCTGAAAATAACATGCTGGAAATGGAGAGGTCCACTGTGAAGCTATGCTTGTAAATCGTGGACCCCTCAAATCAAATTATTCATTAATATTAAATTACATAATTAGAGTAATGATAATGGCCAAAAGAGCGGAAGAAAAATGTGAAATAAACATTAATGTGAAATAAACATCAACATAATGCATGAACTGGTATGGACTGGTCCATTCAGCCCGACGCACACTATGCGATTCATTGCGATCCAAATTTCAAAGAAATGCAATAACACGTGATATGAACATTCCAACCAATAAAATCTTAGCAATCAATATTTAGACTTGTGATGGGACTACTGATATCGGAATTCAGTCGAGTTCGAGCCTCCCTGTAGGTATAAAAGCAAAATCAATTCCAAATCGCTATGACGTCATCATCGCCTGCGACTTGAAGCCGATTTGGACTTTACTCCGAACACAGGGCTTGTTGCAAAGCAAAATTAGGATTTTATTATTCCTAACATCATGCCGATCTTCAAATAAAATAATTTTGCTTCTTGGGAATGTCATATTTAATGCAAAATTTGATTTATCAAAATATCGCGTCGCATCGTATCGCATAGTGTGCGCTGGGCTTTAGAGATGTACAGTAGAGGAAGTTAGGGGTGAAAGGTCAGTCATAAGCATTGGTCAAGTGTTGGCTCCCGGAAGAAAAGTGTCATGAACTATCTTCACTGACGTATTTGCTCTCAACCAGTTGTTGAGGGTTTTCAGTACCTTATTTACTTTTCAAAGAAAATCACTGTATTTCATTGTGACACTATGACTTGTGGTCTTTAATTTTGTAAAGTTAAGTGAAAGAAAGGAACAATGCAGTGTAAATATTATTGCGCATTGACTATAAATCTTATGCATTATTATGATTATTATTATTATTATCTGAATTGGAGGATAGGATGGAGAGAGAAAGAGAAAGAGAGAGAGCGAGAGAGAGAGATTCAAATAAAGGCAAGGTAAAAGCCCAAAATAGATTGAACAAAGAATAGGGGCAACACCCAAGGGAGCATTAAGAGAGTTGATAAGAGCATAAACGAGAGTGAAAAGGACAAAAAGAAAGGAGGGTAGAAATCGAGACGGATGTAGCAAAGGCCGCATCGCGTCACAAACACCTTATATTAGCATCACTTCGGGGTTATCATGTCATCTTATTAATGATCTTTTCACGGTACGCGACTTGCTGTGTCACTAACGACTTTTCCAGACTCACTGGAAAACGAAAGACGGTTTTGGGCGAATTCTATCTTACCAGCACTTTTCCCATTGTCTTGTTCTTCATTCATTCTATAATCCTTCCCCATGTTGTATATTGATTATCTTTATTATGATATCAAAGCCTTTCTAAAGCCTTGGTAATGGGTCATTAATATACACTTGAGTCTCATCAAACATTAATATATTACAAAAGCGTAGTAGTCAATTGGATTTATTTTTTTTACCCATTAGAATTTATATGTGGCATTTATCTGGCCATTGCAAATTGAATTGATTTATAGTGTCGATCCTCTCTTGGTAATGTATTTACTTTTATTCTAAATAGCTGTTTGAGCAGTTGCTTTACATTAGTAATTGGATATGAGAAAGCTACGGTTAAAGATTATATCCTGCAATTTTAAGCCAATTCCATACTGGAATATGTGTTAATGATAATAAATAATGATATACAAAATTTATAAAGTGCTTTACACGGACCTTTCAAAGCGCTAAGAAAGAAAATAGAAAGAAAGAAGAATAAAAGTACAAGATTTCTCAGTTAAAGAACAACCAAGAAACTGAAAGTGAAAACATTATACAAAAATTAAGAATACATACAAATATAGAGATAATCAATAAAAATACAACTTAAATACAACGGGTCGATAATCATGTGAGTAAATTCAAATAATCCTAATAATTAAAAACATAATCTGACTTTAAAGATCTAAACACATTATGATTAACAATGCAAAGTAACTGATGGAGTGTAAATTTCAAACAAAACACAATGGAAGCGAAAGATAGGATAGTGAAACTTATCAAAATAGGTTGGTTTTAAGGAGGGTTTCATATTTATAAGCAAGACAGAGATATTCATATATTTTATCATGATTGGGGACCCAATCAAATTAAATTCTACACATGGTACTACACATGATCTTCGCCAAAAGGCCGAGAAGCAATTCTGAATTCTGAAGTAAAATCGGTAGATTTATTAAATAATCACATTTTTAGTTCACATCCTTCACATCACATCTGTTTTGGGGCAAATGTAGTAATGAAATGGAATGGTGACATGCACTTTTGAAGCAATTTACCAAAACTAAAGATAGGCTTTTAAATAAAGAGAACATAGTTCTGAAAATTGTATGTTATCCATTTTTTGTGTTCAAGCATAGAAAGCTCAATATTTTGCTTTTAAGTCTTTATACATTTTTCATAACTTTTTACTATCTAGAATAATCATTTTTCAAAATTTAGTTCATGTTGATGCTTAAGCCCTAATTGAATAATTCACAATAGAGATTCAACCCCTCCTGGTTTAAAGTAATACAAGTTTTTAAAATGTATATTTAAACTTTATTTGATCCAGTCATAATTGTGGTTTTTGTAACTGCTTGCATAGACACTATCTATACATTTATGCTTACATGTAAGTTATTTCAATATGCTTAAAGGGGAATCCAGCCTTGGCCATAAAATGTTGTGTTGGGAAGGAGAAAAATAAATTAAACAGAATGGTGAAAGTTTGAAAGAAATCGGACAAGCAATAAGAAAGTTATAGCTGCTTTAAAATTGAGATCACTAATAGTATGTAGATTTCAAATTGGCAACTAGGTAAGTAAATTATGACAAGGGGCAAGGACAACTTTCCCATAGGCCATGTACTTTATTATCAGGGATTTGTGGTTTTCTCCTATAAAGTACCCATTCCCCTGGGCCAGTAATCTAAATATAACCCAGGTAGTATATTGTTTGATGTCCTCATGAAAGAAAAATATAATTTGAAATAAAACTTTTGGGAAAAATGAAATTTTAGCCATAGTATGTATTGGAGTACATGGAAGAGTAGTCCTTGCCTTACATCACTACGACATCCCATATGCGGCCAATTTGAAGTCTCCATGGGTATAGTGATTACCAATATTTACAACATTTAAAAATTCATAACTTTCTTGTTGTTTGTCCAATATTGTTCAAACTTTCACCTATCAACTTGTCTGATTTTTCTTTTTCTTATAAAAATAAGTTTTTATTTGGGTTGGATTCCCCTTTAATGCTGTAGTCATACCTACAAAACTCCTCCAAACCGACCGATACATTATGGCAAAATAAATGTCAACTGATACATAAGCTTTGATTGTTCTGGGTCCTGTTTATACTTGTTATTACATCAAATGCACAATTTCTATAACAAGTTTACTATCAACCAATCAGATCGAAGGATTTTAGTGGCATTTAACTGTTATTGCAAATTTGTTGTGATAACAAGTTTTATGAAATGGGGCCCCTTGAGTCTGTTTGGTTGTGCGACTGTAGCGTAAATAGTTTAGGATGGGGTTTTTAACTTTAACCCCATCCATTTTTCCAATTTATTTTCTGGATTTGGGGATTGTGCCATCACATAGAGTTATCTGGGGCCTGTTGCAGAAGGAGTTACGTTTAAACGCAAGTCAAAATATCAAGCGCAAGTCCCGAATACGGTTGCTTCATTGGCAGAAAATCAAGTTGCGCAAGATTTTTTTAATTGCGTTTGATCGCAACATTTTTCCAATTTATTTTCTGGATTTGGGGATTGTGCCATCACATAGAGTTATCTGGGGCCTGTTGCAGAAGGAGTTTCGTTTAAACGCAAGTCAAAATATCAAGCGCAAGTCCCGAATACGGGTGCTTCATTTGCTAAAAATCAAGTTGCGCAAGATTTTTTTAATTGCGTTTGATCGCAACTCTTCCTGCAACGGCCCCCTGGTCAGACAATTGCCTAACCAGACTGTTCGAGAAGAGAGCCTCCTGAATTCCTGTATTGCCAGGTTCAGTTCTATCGCTGCTTGTGAAAATTATCAGTCAATTATACAAATGTTCGGGTCCAGTTTATCAACATTTTTGTGAAAATTATGAGCCACTTATTCAAAGGGTCAGGTAAACTGGACCCAACCTTTCATTAATATTAGGGGGCTCTTTTCTTGAATGGTCAGGTTATATTATCCGACCATGCGTGATAACCCGATGCGATGGCGCAAGCCGAATTTGGGGTTCATTGTAAAATTTCTGTTAAAGAAATAGTTTAGAATCCCATTTCGACTTTCATGTTCCAACTTGTTTATACAATGATTTGTTACTTTTACCATGATGGACCTACAACACCACAGTAGTAGGTCCATGCTTATATCATGGAGGTAAAGAGATATGTTTATACCATTACTCAACAGATTTGTTGAATCCTTGATTTTATTTTCACACATGTTTCAGGCATGTGTGACTATCATTGAAATTTTGATTTCGTGATAACGGATGCCAGCATATCTCATTAAAGAGTGTTATATTGTTAATGACTGGTAGCAATTGTAACATGAATTACTAATGGGTACATAACAAATGTAATGTAATGGCCCTTAAATATTAATGTGCCATCTAGCATTGGAGCTCTACATTGTATATGGTTTGTGTGTATTTCGTGCTAGTTGCCAACAGAAGCATGTTAAGAGTAAAGTTCATGTATGTTTCAACTGATATTTTAGAGGTTGGCCCCTAAAATTCTTGTTCAGACACCACAAGAAAAGGGAGAAATTGCATTTATTTATAGGTCATACCAAAACTATTGCAGTATTTAGGAAAGTTTTCTTTCCAAGTCTGGACATTAAAAATAATTTGGTTGCACCAGGGAGTGCAACCAGGGAGTCTTTTCTAATGATGGTCTGAACAGAGGAACTGATTCTCTGACAAACATTTGGAAGTTCTTTATGTTATCAGTAATTTGATCGGTACTATATTTCATTTAATTATTGTTATCTTGTTCATGCAACTCATACAAACTTAATAATAGTCTTAGATCTAGAATGCCCCAAATTTTTTAGTGATACTCAATGAATCACACTTATTTTTGTATTTCTTTTTTTGTGTGTGTAATAGCCAGTGGAATACTTGTAGTGTCTCAGGTATGTTCAATATATGTAATTGGGGGTATGTAATTATTGCATAATCAAACTAAAAGAACTCAGAACAAAAAGGACATGGGGTAACAGAGCATTCTTCGCTGCTGCACCCCGTCCATTGAACTCACTTCCCTACACAGTTTAAATCTAATCCTCTCTTCGGTCATTCCAAACAAACTTGAAAATCTATCTTAAGTCTCATGTCCTTTAATACATGTACCCTAATAAACCCCTTCTCCCTTTAGTGTGATTTTTATTCATTTTTTCTAATTTATTTTTTATTATGTTGGATTTATGATAAATTGGCAGGCACCTTGATCATTCCTTGGGTGGATATGCGCACATTAGAAATATGGTTATTATTATTATAATTATTGATGCATGGTGTTAGAACACTAGTTGATATGTGTAAGAATATGAAATACATCACTACAAGGGTGCAGAGAAACATGACACTGAAATAGAACAAACAAAATTATTTATAGAAAGTGGTCTCAGAAAGCAATTATTTTTAAAAGAGAGAAAAAAAAAAGCGCTCTGCCATGCCCTGGAAGTGTACCCGACGTCCGTGTTTGTATGTCGTGCCTAGCAAGCGAGCTCTTCTCTCTACCAATGTTGCCCTGCTCGTCGATGGTGTATGCACTGTAAATACCAGCCTATAAACTCCACAGTTGAACAAATCACTCACAGCGATTGGTCTTGGCAACAGAGCATATGTCACAGTGGTAGAAAAGGCTTAGAGGCCCCGAGATATCATCATGTTGCCTCATCAGTAGGTCATCCATATGTCACAGAAAGTAATGAAGTTATCCGTCTTTCTTTTCTATCTCTTTTGTTGATCACTCGTTTTATCTCTGTCCAACTGTAAAATCGTAATTTTTCTATTTTCTCCATTTGTTGATTTTTTAAAATCATGGTATACTCAGGGAAAGGATGTGTTCTCACCATTGATATTCCTTTTCTCTGCGTTTCAGAATCATTATATTTTGTATGAAATTATAATGTTGAAAGGAAGAAAATGTTTATTTGAACATGCATGCCTGACTAAAGATATGAAATATTTTATTGGAATTATGGTACTCCGTTCATTTAAAAATATTGAAATGATTGCTCTACCTTTCTTACCACCTTTTGTAGCTTGAACAACTATAAGATTCCATGCTTGTCTAAAATCATGAAATATTTCATTGGAATTCATTTAATTAGTCAAGTTTTACACCCTTTTTCATTTCTATTATAAGCATCACAAGAATAAGTCCATTTCAGCAATATCCTCTATGTAATCTGTATACTTCTGTCGTTATCATTTCACCATTTTACAAAATAAAACAAATATACAAAATGTCATGTTCCATCAAAATTTACTGTTCTGATACTCTTTTGAATCAACTCAATTTATTTTTTGATATGGATATACCTTTGAAGGAACATGCTCTCCAGAATGTTGTGGAGCGATATATGTATTGGCCATTTTTATCACAATTTTTTTAGCACAGAAGCCCTTTTAGCAGTCATCAGACAAAAATAGCCAATTTATTTGTTGGCATTGCATCTCAAATCTCTGGAAGATGATCTCTTGATTCGATTGTAGACTTTCATTTTTTCTCTGGGAGGGTTACGGCAGGTGCAAATTAGCGTGTTTTTTCTGACTTCCCTGGCTCATTCCAACCCTTCATTTCTTCCATGCTTGTATATCCTCTTCTCATCTCCCCTCTCGCTTTGAGTCATTTGTGCCATTCATTTGCATTCTACTTACATTCATAAACATTAACCCTAATCATTTTTACATAAATGATTGCAAGCATTTTATTATGTAATGACCTGTTTTTTTTATATGAATATGAATAAATTATGAAAGAAATAAATGATCAAATAAACAAATCTTGAGTCATTTTATCACCGTACGTAGTTGCCATCGGCATCGGTTGATATAGTTACCAGTAATTTTCTTGGAGCAATATTCATTGATCCTTGACTCATGATGAGCTTTTCTATAAGTATGTATGGATTAAGGAATAGAGATATTTTGTGTTTTTATGTTGGGAGAATATTCCTGGGGATCAGAGCTACCATCGGTTTAAAAATCATGGCCCGTATTCTGAACTCGGTTTAAATTAAACTCTGGTCTAAAGTTGTGGTTTAACTATGAATGGCAAATTGTGACATAAATCTCTAACAGTAGAGGTTCATGTAGTATATCAGCTCCTTTGACTCTCAAATCATTCTTTAATAGCTGTCAGGGAAGGATTAATAAGATAATTGTCTTCACCATTAAAGAATTAGGAAAGAGCACAGTAAATATAAGAAACATATGAACTAATTTTTACATGTTTGGCTTCCCATAATTTTAGCACAGAGTTAGACCACGGTTTAAGTTAAACCTGACTTCATTTTCATACATGATTACTAATATGCCTGTAAAGTGCTTAGAGATGTCATCCCAGTCAAAAGCACTAAATACGAAACTAGAATATTATTATTTTCTATGAAACAGAAAATAATGATTATTCAAGTTTAGTAGTGACATCAAAATTTTACTTTCCAGAATCAGAACCCAAAGTCCAACTTTTTATATCTAAAACGAATGATGTGCTCTTCATCAATATTTAGGCCCAAATCATACAATTTACTATCAATAAATGCTCGATACAATTGTTTATGTGCATTTCATATTGAACAAAACATCTCTTTTAACTGTCACATCACAACTATGTATTAGTCAAATAAAAACCCAATTGTATTTTTGGTGTAGATATGAAAGATTATGGAGAATTGATATTCAGTCTGGAGAATGCTTCAGTGATGTGCATCAGTAAAAAGGGTCGAAAGTCAAGTCGTTAAAATCTAATGTATTCATTCTTTTCTTATAAACTCACAAACACATAACTCCAAGTTCACATTCAGGTCAACACTCCCAAACACATAGAATATTGTTTTCATTTCAAATGCCTAATCCTGAAATAATGGGAAAAAGTGTTAATTTTCAAAAGATGTGGACTTTTGTTTTTCGGAATGGGTCTTCTTCCAAAAATCTATCCTTGGAATGATTGCCAACACGTCTGATAACAATCTTTGATTTCAGGCACTATTAATCACACAGAGATGGTTATCTCATGTGTCTCTCTGATTGTGTTCACATGGCACTAGGTGGTTTCAAACCGCCTCGATCACAAGAATCCCCGTTAAATTACGAGAACATTTTTATTAGTTATTCCTGCATTCACACCGCCCCGAAACATACCCTTCGGGATAAATTCCTGAAGTTAGGAGCATGCGCAGTATGGTCTAATAAGCAGGCAAGGCGCGAGATTCAAAACCACTAGCCCAGCAGCCACCCACGGGGCCCGCGCCCAACGACACGCTGGGCTAAAAGTTCCCGTAATTTGCCAAAATACCTGCGACCTTGGAAAAATCCCCGCGAAAGTTTTCGTAATTTCGCCAAGTATCTACTTATTTAGCGGGTATTTTATTTCGGGGAAATTACGCGTAGTTTGCTTTCACATTACCGAAATACCTGGAATTTTCTGATCGGGGTAAATTTCCCGATCAGAGAATACCTGGAACTGACGAACTTCGAGGCGGTCTGAAACCACCTATTGTAACTGTCTAGAGTTTTAAACTTTATTCAGTAATTTTTATAAAAGTTAAGATTTGAATCAAGTGTCCACTGATACCCCCCTGCTGATTACCCTTTTCATACAAAACTTCCACATGACATCTATTCATGCAATTCATATACCTTGGTCTGTTCATACAATCTTGAAATTAAACCCATTCTCAAAGTTAACTTTAATTTGTTGTCATGTGAACCTCACTTTCTATTTCAGTCTGCTCTCTGTGTGCAGTCTGTGTACATGAACCTTTTGTTTGACCTTGACCACGGCGCCCGTGCCCAACGACACGCTGGGCTAAAAGTTCCCGTAATTTGCCAAAATACCTGCGACCTTGGAAAAATCCCCGCGAAAGTTTTCGTAATTTCGCCAAGTATCTACTTATTTAGCGGGTATTTTATTTCGGGGAAATTACGCGTAGTTTGCGTTCACATTACCAAAATACCTGGTATTTTCTGATCGGGGTAAATTTCCCGATTAGAGAATACCTGGAACTGACGAACTTCGAGGCGGTCTGAAACCACCTATTGTAACTGTCTAGAGTTTTAAACTTTATTCAGTAATTTTTATAAAAGTTAAGATTTGAATCAAGTGTCCACTGATACCCCCCTGCTGATTACCCTTTACATACAAAACTTCCACATGACATCTATTCATGCAATTCATATACCTTGGTCTGTTCATACAATCTTGAAATTAAACCCATTCTCAAAGTTAACTTTAATTTGTTGTCATGTGAACCTCACTTTCTATTTCAGTCTGCTCTCTGTGTGCAGTCTGTGTACATGAACCTTTTGTTTGACCTTGACCTTGTACGGAGAGAGAAGGTCACTTGTTGGGAGGAATTTGACTGCATTGAAAGGAGGGCTGGTGATAGCATCTTTGAGTTATGTGTGGTATTGATTGGATGGTTAGCTGGGCGTGAGACAGGTTTGAGTGACAGTCTGCTTTACCTTTTGTTGTTGTGAAGAGGAAGAATCATTGGGATGTGATTTCACCATGGAGCTGGTCGCAATTAATCTGTACTCACACTCGAGTGCTACGCACCCCATGATGGCATGAAGTCATAAAATAAGTTTTAACATGGACCTTCCAGTAGGTCCATGGTTTAAACCAGGAGGGGTTTGCTATATAACCATGGACTAGTAAAGTTTTCCGCAGAATTTCACTCAATTTAGTGTAAATTTAACATCCTTTGCCAGAAAGTGCATGAATTCTTGAACCCTTTTCAGTGTGCACATTCTCCGGCGACAATTACTTCGGTGGAAAATCTACATGATAAGCCAAATATGATACCTATCTTCAATATTTACCTTAATTTTTCCATTACTCTGACCCCAAAACTCTACTACAATCCTCACTTTAACCGTATGCCCGTTGAGATATTGGAACCGGAGCAAATGTCGGAGGAGCATATGTTATGTCACTGCACTCTGTATTATATGCAAAATCTGCATAGTCCATGGTTTTGTACAGGTCTCCTATTCTTGGTATTAGGCCTCTTTAGTGAATTATGATCTATGGGTTTAAACATTGTGACTGTGATTGATTCAAATTGGAGATTATTTATCTTTTGTTCAAATCAATCACAAAGTTGATGTTAATATCAACTTCTGCAATTGAGAACAAAGTTACTAACAAGATGGATAGAGATACAAAAATGGAACGTTATTTCGAGGTCTGGAATAATTCAAGCAATTAAAGGGAATATTTTTTTTTTTTTTTTCAATTTGTTTCCCCTCCACAGGGATTTTATTATTATTCAAAAACATAACAAGATATCTTTTCAATGACAAATCAAATTAATAACAACGAAATACAATACAACAGTAATTGTAACAAATATATAAATTGAACTGTCAGGTTTACATAATAGTAAACAATTTAAGGAACAAGCAAGGAGTAAATGAACAATAATATTCATATGTATCATTGTACATGGAAAGGGAACTGAACAGATCACTTCATGTAAACATGGCACGTAATTGAAACCATTTCTTTGTAAACTTTACCATTTTACAATTTGACTCTGCGATATATTTTTCATTCTTGAAATAATTCTGAAGTGCAAATTTGATATTATCAAAAACAGGTAATTGATGTTTTACTCTGGAAGTATAGATCATCTGTCGTATCACTATCAATAAACAATTTAATGCATAATTACTTGAACCTCTTAAACCAAATAATTTTTCTTTATTAGAGAAAAAAAATCTATTTCCAGTTTTAAGAAATATCCATTGTTCAAACCTGTCCCATATATGTTTAATACATGTACATTCACAAAGTAGATGAGTAACTGTTTCACGGTGTACATTACAAAAAGTACATTCTTTTTGTTGAGCTAAATTAATTTTAAACAATATTTCATTTGTATATAAAATATGTTGCATTATTTTGAACTGAAACCAACGTAAATTCACATCGGTAGTACAACTGAATCCAATAGAGCAATACGATTGCCATTGCTTGTCATTCATATCGAATATACACTTCCACTTAAGGAAACTTTTACATTCCACTTTTCTTTTCTTTTTAAGAATCGTATAGATGTGTGAACAACCTTTATTATATTTCATAACAAGTGCTATTGTATCAGGGATAATAGGTTCTTGGAACTTGCTAAAGTGTGTGCCATTGCTAAAACCGTCTCTTATAGCATCACATAATCCACGGTAAAAAATAAAATTTGTTTGAACATTGTATTTTTCCTTAAGGTCATTCAAAGAGAGGAAATTGCCATGTACATCTAAAATATCATTAACAAAACGAACACCCCTATTATTTAGAGATCTACTGTGAATTGAGCTATTACCTATTTTGATAAAATCATTGTTCCATAAGGGTTGGCAAGGTATATCATTACAGTGCATAGATAACAGTGTGCTATACGCTAAGAACATTTCTTTCCAAAAAGGATTTTTAATTTCGTGTGCCAGTCTAAAAAAATAGCTATTTCCCATATAAAGATCCAAGTTTTGCGTTTTATGCAAAAAAGACTGAAGAAGACAAATAATATTACCGTCAATGGAACCGTTTATCATTTTTTTCATCCAAGAAATTTTCAATGACTGGCAATGCAGATTTATGTCTATCATTTTTACTCCACCTTCAGAATAACTCTGAGACATTTGATTTCTACTTACTTTATCTGGTTTCTCTCCCCATATGAATCTATGAAATTGGGAATTTACATCTTTTAGAAATAACTCACTTGGATTCGGGAGAGAAAGAATTAAGTAGTTCAATTTAGACACAAACAATGACTTGACAACTGTAACTCTTCCAAGGACCGTCAGGTAACGTCTTAACCATGAAGTCATTTGACTTTTGATCTCTTTAAACTTTTCATTGTAATTATGCACCGTCATTTTCTGAAGATCTGTACAAAAATCTATACCTAAATATCTGAAGTATTCATCAAATACCCAATTCAAATTCCTATTGGCAAGAATACAGTCTTTCTTGTTCTTATATCCTCCAATCCATATTGCATGTGTCTTGGTTATATTAACAGTCAAACCTGATATTGTTTTATATTTTTCCAAGATGTCAAAAGCACTACTCAATTCTCTTTCTGAACCGTTTAATGTCAGAAGAGTGTCATCTGCATACTGTAATATTTTATGACATTTACCAGAGGGCATCCTCAAACCATCTATTGACGTTGATTGTCGAAACAAAACGCCAAGTATTTCAGCACATAATAGAAAAATATATGGAGACAATGGATCTCCTTGGCGACAGCCCCGCTCTATTGAAAATCTGGGAGACAGGTGTCCATTGATTAAAACACAAGATTTAGCATTTTCATAAAACACATCAAACCATTTAACAATGGTCGGACCAAATTTAAAGAAGTGTAGTACATTGCGAATAAAGTCATGAGAAATTGAATCGAATGCCTTCTCAAAATCTATAAGTAACAATAAACCGGGAATATCGTTTAATTCAGTATATAATAATATATCATATAACAAGCGGATGTTTTCTCCGATAAAGCGTCCGGACATAAACCCTTTCTGATTCTCATGAATAAGAAGAGGGAGTACATTCTTCAATCTATTAGCTATACAAGTAGATCCTATTTTGTATACAACATTTAATAATGATATGGGTCTCCAATTTTTTAAATAGTGTCTATCTTTACTTCCTTTGGGGATTAAAGTAATAACTCCTAACTTCTGTATGTAAGGCATACCAGATAAAAATGAAGAGTTTAAATATCTAACTAAAAATATATGGATTTCCTTCCAAAAATGTTTAAAAAATTCAACAGTGAATCCATCTAGACCAGGAGATTTATTGTTTTTCATATTTGTTAGGGCATAATAAACCTCGTCGGTGGAGAGCTCTCCTTCTAAATTCCGTGACATAGCATTTGTTAATTTATTTAGTTCATCTTTGTTTATCATTGCATTTAAATCAATATTTATAACAGGGTGCCTTTCATATAGTTGTGAATAAAAAGAAACAATTTCTGATGTAATATCCTCATGTGTTGTTACTTCCTTATTTTCATTGGTAATCAATTTGCATATTCTTTTATTAACAACATTTTTCTTTTCTAAATTTAAAAAATATTTGGATGGTTTCTCTCCGAACTCCATCCATTTAGTTCTGGATCTCATCTTTATTTCTTCATTATTTTCTTTTCTCAATGACTCTAACTGAGCTTTCTTCTCATTCAGAACAGTTAATTCCCTTTCTATATTTGTATTTAAAACCAAATTCTTTTCTAAATTTACAATTTCTTTCTCTAAATCATTTTCTAGATTAACGGTTTTTTTCTTTTTTGCAGCAGCATATGAAATTGTTTCACCTCTAACAACTGTTAACAGCGTATCAAAAAACAGCTGATCGCTTACATTAAACTCATACCAAGGATTTTGACCATCTACTACATTTCCACCGAATCTTACCGGTCGGGTTGAGTAGGTATCAATTGTTTGTTGAATAACACCTTTAATCAGTTCTATATAAATATCATCTTTTAACAATGAATTGTTAAATTTCCAGTAACTCGGTCCTGTCTTACAATGATTTAGATTCAATGATAACTTCACCAACGAATGATCAGTTCTGTATCCTGGTAGAATTTCTATTCTGTTAACAAGAGACATTAATTCATGAGATACAAGAAAATAATCCAATCTGGCTGCCTTAAATGGAGTGGGTTGGCGCCATGTAAATATTTTTTCATGTTCATGTAATTCTCTCCATGGATCCACCAGGCTTAAGTTAGTTTTCATTTCATCAACTCTTTTCTTTGCGTTTGGATTATTCAAACGAACATAATTAAATGTGTCTTTATCAAAATTTTGGACCAAATTCCAATCACCACAAAAAAATTGTTAAAGGGTTTTCAAATTCTAATGCAACATTTTCAACATCTGAATAAAAGTTAACATTGTCTTGGTTAGGGCCATATAGAGATATCAATGTTATATTATAATCATATATCTTAAGATCTAAAGCAACAAAATTCCCTTCGGTTGACCTTTTGATTTGATTTATATTAAAAATAACACCCTCCGCAAAGAGAATGGCTACACCCCTAGCATTAGACGTCTTATGACTAAAAAAACAATTATCTCCCCAAATAGTTTTTATTGAAACTTCTTCTTCACCTACAAAATGAGTGTCCTGCAAACAGCATATATGAAACTTTTTTGCCTGAATATATTCTAAGACATCATTTCTTTTTTTACTATTTCCTAAACCTCGACAGTTCAAAGAAATTATACTGAAACTACCCATCATACATTGAATCTAGCATTGAGTTATGAACAATAATTCCTGTGGAGGCTTTTTCAGTTTTTTTTAACACTGACAACACAAACACAAAACAACAAACAAAAACAAACATAAACACTTGACACACAAACAAGACAACACTAAACATGATTTCACGCGAAACGAACAAGGAAGACATGGCGCATACCATCGCGCCTAGGTCCTTATCCAGGCCTTCAATATTATGCCAAAGAATAGAAACTGAAATCCACTACTTTTTAGGCACTGTAAAAATGTCCGTGTACATTTCGTGCAAAAATTTCGTGCGCAAGGCAACCAGAAATAATCTACATAAAACAACCAGTATGTGAGTAAACGAAGTATGCGTTATTAATACCAGGACTCTGTCATTTTGCATTATCAAAGATTATAAAGATTATTTAGTCAATTGAATGCACAGCCTTGCATATACATAAAAGTCCTAGTTTTTTTTTTTTTAACAGCATTTTTAAAAATATCATCCAATAAATAAAACCAACTTTCTGAAACCGTTAGTAGTCAGTAGATGTACTTATTTCTTATTTTCTCGCATACTTACTACTTTTCCATAGACATGCAAATAACATTGGTGAGAACTATACCAGTTTACTTGAGCTACACGTTATTCATGTGCTTTCTTTTATATTACTTTCTTTCATTTGTTTTTTTTCATATTATTACAAAGTACCCCATAATAACAAAACAAAAAAAACCAAAAAACCCAAAACATTAATAATAATAAAAGAAACTTTAAAGAACAGCCACAATTTTTTCATGTCAAAAACATAACTGAAAAACTTAAAATCATTAGATCTTGAAAGGTTTAGCCAACTCTAAAGGCCTTAAAAAACACGAAATTAAAAATTTCTTCAAAGGTTAACCAACTCCTTATTTGACATCTATTATTTGGAGATGCATGAAAAAAAAAAAAATATATATATATATAAAAGCAGCAACTAAGTCTTTATCATCCATTCTATGAATAAAAGCCATGACATAAAAACACTCAATTTTCTTTATTCGAGCAGTACAAAAGAAGCAGAAAGGATTTTTTTTTAAATGTTAATACTGGGTCTCATAAAACTAAAGTATTCTTTATGCCCTTTCCATTTTGGCACAAAATCCCCGTACAAGTTCTATTCTATTTTTTCAAAAATATTTTGTTATCATCCAGGTAAATTGTTATCTTGTACTGGAAAATAGGCCTATTCATTTTGTTTCATGTAATAGACAACAAAAACATTCCATTGCCCATCAGTTGATGTAGGCAAAAATCAAAAACATGTGCTTATCTTTCTTTAGTATGACATGGAAAAAGCAATGTATTAAGAACTTAAAAAATGAAAACTAAGCACTAGAAATGGAATGGATGTAGTCCAAAGTTAAATGAAGGTAATATAAACCGCTTGGGATGATTCTTTTTTTCAGGGAAGTCCGAAAGTAAAAAATATAATGATCTAAAACTTGATGATGATGAGTAAATCTGCAAAGCTAGCCATTCACAGTTTTCCATTCTGAGTGGATTGAGCCCCTTTCTCTGGTTTGTAGATATAACTTGACTCCAATCAGCCTGATTCTAGTCGACTTATTTTCCTCTTTACGGATTCTGTAGGCCTCTTTCTCGAGTAGGTATCGATGCTTTTTCAATTGAGGAGGTAAATCTACGACGAATCTCCATGGGAAATGTTGTGACTGCGTAGGTGACTTGTCTCCTCTTCTTGATGTCCATTGCTGGTAGGCGTTCAAGACCTTGTTTCGATCCATCATCGAGACGAATCTGATGATGACTGGTTCTGGCGATTGTTGGCTGCCGCCTTGAGCACGGCGGGGTAGGCGGTGAGCATTACTGAGGAGTATATCTTGCTGAATACCCATTTCTTTGAAGACCTTTCCCACCACATCGACAATGTTCTCATCAGTTTCTCGTTTTGCCCCATATAGCAACAGATTCATTTTTCTATCGTAGATTTCAAGTGCACTAAGCTTCACATTCAAGGGAATATGGTTACTCTTGTATATTTTATGCATTCCAGATATATATGCAAGATAGGTACATAATTATTTTTCACCTAATCCAGGATTTTCACTGGTAATAAGATGGACAACAAAATAAATATTGTGTAATAAATGGAAGACAATTACCAACCCACCCAGCAGGCTGGGAGGGGAGGGGGACGGAGTCATCCAGCCATGATTAGCCACAGTTTTAGCAGGAATCTCACTCTTACTTCTATTCCTCTCATTCCTGCATAGACAGTCAATGGGGATGCTTAAACCTGTTACACCAGGGGACTGTCTTACAAAGATTTGCGATTGATCTGATCAATCGCAACTATAGAAAGCCAGCAAAGTCAACATATAAAATGCATGTTTGTTCAAAAGTTTTTTCTAGATGATGTATATTCATAGATTCATTGACTTCTTGACAATTTGGTGTGTTCTCCTTTGTTTACAAAGGATATTTTGCAAATTTCCTGTTGAAAAAATTATGACACTGATGGATTTCCATAGTTACGATTGATTGGATCAATCGTATTTTTTTGTAAGATGGGGCCCAGATTTCCTAAGTAGTCTCGGGATTACCCGAGACCCCTTCTGAGCAAACCGGTCTCAGGCCACCTCGCGCCCCGAGACCGGTCTCGGGGTTCCCCGAGACTGCTTTGGATTCAGTGTAAACGCAAACCTGCCCGAGACAGGTTCGCTTGATGCGCTACACGTGGAACGATTATCCAAACAACAAACACAGCACATGCTTTGCACCCTACCAAACCTATCTCGGAGAGCTTTGGTTAGTCTGTGTAAACGCACAGAAAGCTGTATCGGGGCGCCCCGAGACTCATTACGATTCCTGTGTAATAGCGGGTCAAAAATTTAGGTAAACTTTTTGGAAACCAGTCTTGGGGCGCCTTGAGACTGGTCTCGGGTAGGAAATCCGGTGTAACAGGGGTCCTAGTTAATACCAGCTAAAGAATCCGGAATGTTGCAAAGCTGTGATGTTATTTTGGGGAAGGTACATAACGTGCCTTTTAAAATATTTTATCTCAAAAAAAAAAAAAAAAGAGGGGAGCTTAGAAAAAGCTGTATTTTGGAAATATGGCAATTGTGGCAATCTTCTATTGTTTGAAAACAGTCTCCTGATACCTGATAAAAACTCTTTCCAGGCAAAAGAAGGCTGCTACCCATGTAATCACTCTAAAATCAAGATAATTCTGAGCTGTCATCAAATTATTTTCATGGGGAGCTTAGAAAAAGCTGTATTTTGGAAATATGGCAATTGTGGCAATCTTCTATTGTTTGAAAACAGTCTCCTGATACCTGATAAGAACTCTTTCCAGGCAAAAGAAGGCTGCTACCCATGTAATCACTCTAAAATCAAGCTAATTCTGAGCTGTCATCAAATTATTTTCATTTTGTGGTACAAGGTTTTAGCAGCTCAGAGACGGTAAGTTGTGCATTTGGTTGATCCTTTAGCAGGTTTTTGTTTATGATACGTTTTTATTTTGTTAAGTTATCCACTTTAATAAGTCACATATAAATTTGCCTCAGGGGCATGTAAAAAAGGTCTTTGTAATCATTTTTGAACATTTTATGAATTGAGGTTGTACTCTTTATTGTCCAACACTGCTTCACGTCACATTGCGTGCCATCAAGCAGTTGCCAGGGTACTGCAGGAACAAAAAAGAGGTACGATTGTAATGGAATCAGTTTTAGGTGTCTCTGTTTTGAAAAGAATAATTTTTGTATTGATCCGTGTCTATTAAATCTGACATGAATTTCTTTTTTAGGAAGTTTCAATTGAAAGAGTGTAGTTCTTTGTGATAACACAAGTAACATGCATTGGAGACATAATATTAGTAGAAGGAAAGAGTAATTTGGCTTGTTTTCGTCAGCCCAAAATCTTAAATTTTCCAATATGATTTTAATGGAATTAGAACTAGCTCATTCTAATAAGTATTGACCAAAAAAATGACAAAAAGGGACATTACGGTTTTGGGATAGGATTAATATTAATTCATGATGTCAGATCTGTACATGTATATTCCATTCTTGTGCAAGAATTGCCAGTTTTGTTTACTTTTTAAAGTGTTGTGAAAATTCAGTGTTCTCTTGCAAGGTAGAATCTCGAGCTGGAGCAAGTTAGGACTGATGGAAACTCATCTTTTTAATGGGAGTCATGCACTTTGGTTGTTAAAAAAAGAAAGAAAAAGGGTTAGCTGAATGAAGGATCTGATTTTAACCTTGAATCTTTGTAAATTTACTATAATCATTTTTTCCACTGATATTTCTTATTTGGGGGAATTCCCCAAAGAATCAAATCACAACTAAAATCATTATTTCCTGAAATTTGAGAAAAAGGAAAATGAATTGTAACTTCATACATGTAAGTTGGTTTGCCATTGCATAATTTCCACAAACATTTCAAACAAGAAACTGCTGTTTTACATTACTTTTTCCTTCATTACTTCATTAAGTGGTAGACAAGATGAAAAAATTATATTGAAAAGAATGAATAAAAAAGTTTATTGACTGAAAAAAGAGAGATAATGATGGTGCAGACCTGCCAACCAGTACGTTTTAGCCGTATTTAGTACGTTTTTGCAACCAAAATCCGGCAGTACGTTTTTTCTTTAAAAAATACGTTTTTTGTAAAAAAAAAGAGAAAAATCATCTCTATATGTCTCTATTTCATAAAACGTACACAAATATGGTTATTAGATCAATGTAATTTCAGGTAACTTGTTTTTTTTTTCAATCATTTTGTAAAAACCAGGGTGAGATATACACAAGTTTCAATGGTTTTTTTTTTCATCTGCAAGAGCAGTGCGCATTTTAGCTTGCTTGCAGCTTGAGCGCCGTGATGGGCGAGTGCGCCAAGCATTTTATTATGAAATACACTTTTTTGGGGAAAAATACAAAATATTTATCTCACACGGTAAAAATACTGATTTTTTTGGGTCAAAATACTGATTTTGGGGGATAAGAATATGAAAATGCAAAATACAACTTGGCAGCTCTGATGGTGACTAAAGCAAATTAAAGAAAAAAGAATAACAATTGTAAAGTTTAGTTTTGGGCAATTTTTTTGGTAGAAATTGTGCAGGTTTGAGCATGTGCCCAAAACACAATTTTGGTCATATTATTTTGGTTTCTTTCTGTCACATGCAGACCTTGTGTTTATTTCAAATAAAATCTATTGATAATAAATATGAAAAGGCCTGCATAAGCATACAATGATAGATACGTTTATATAGAAGTGTAATTTTTTGGATTAATAATCTTCACTATTCTTCCATATAAACGGGCCTAATTTCAGATGTAAAATCGGTGTAAAAGTAATTCATTTGGGGCAGTATAGTAGCTAGGTATGAAAAACTGTCAGTTGGAATTAGCGATGTGGGCATCAAATTAACCTGGATGCTTGTTAAGAGTGCATTGTCCTTAGAATGAACTGAATGGACATTAAGCAGTGACTGGTCATTAGGGGCTGTCAGTACATATCAGAAATGACAAGAGGGGTGGGAGGGGTTTCAGGGGGAGGGGGGGGGGGCAGTGGTTTGGTGAGATAAAGGAGGTCATGGAGGAAGAAAAGGGGGTATCAGGATGATGTGTAGGGGATGGGTAAGGAACTGTTGAAGGGATGGTCCAGGCTGGAAATATTTATATCTCAATAAATAGAGTAAAATTCACAGAGCAAAATGCTGAAAATTTGATCGAAATCGGATAACAAATAACAAAGTTATTGAATTTTAAAAATTTGCATTATTCCGGTGAAACAGTTCTAGACATGTCTTCATTAGGTGGGCTGATGATGTTATATCCCCCCTTGTTTTGTATTTTTTATATGAAATTAGGTTTATTCAAATTTTTTTTACCAAGAACTAAAACAATTGGATTGACAACTGATTAAGTGCATTAGTTATTTATTGCTGCAACTTATTTCATCATAATGGAGACACATCATTTACAGATGTATGAAAAAATGAAACATTTATTATTTCATGTAATAACATAAGAAAAAGGAAAGTGGGGAAGAGGCATCATCAGCCCATCTAATGAATATTCATGACAATGTGCATATAACTGTTTTCACTAAATATTGATAAACTTTAAGAATTCAATAACTTCGTTATTGTTATCCGATTTTGATGAAATTTTCAGCATTTTGCTCTGTGAACTGTACTCTATTTATTTAGATATAAATATTTTCAGCCCGGACCATCCCTTTGAGGGCAGGAAGGGAGGGGGTTGGGAAGGTGCAGTACGGAAACAAGTGGTAGATAGAATGACAATAATTGGAGGAGGGGGCAGTGGGTAGATGAGATAGAGGAGGTGATGGAGAAAGAGAATGGGGTAAGGGAAGACGATGTGTAGGATATAGGGAAGGAACTGTTGAGGGCAGGAAAGGAGGGGTTGGGAAGGTGCAGTAGGGAAGGGGGCAGTGGGTAGATGAGATACACTGTTAAAAAACCCTGATTTTACAGAAAAAACAAGATTTTGCAGAAAGCCGTAACAGAATCTTTCTGTAAATTCATAAAACAGGAATTTTTCTACAATTTAACAGAACAGGTCTGTTTAAAAAGGGGAAATGGTGTTTTATTTAAGGAAATTTGTAAGGTTCCATACACCAAATACCAATTTTCTGTAATTTTTACATGATATAATGAAAGATTACGCAATCTGGTAAGATTACAGGTGTTCTTGAGACTCTGCTGCAAGAACTTCTTTTATTTTAAGGATAAATTTTCTAACAGTGTAGGTGATGGAAAAAGAGAATGGGGAAAGGGAAGATGATGTGTAGGGGATGGGGAAGGAACTGTTGAGGGCAAGAAAGGAGGGGTTTGGACCTAGGTGTAGGAGGGAAACAAGTGGTAGAGAGAATGATAATGATTGGGGGGAGGGGGGGGGGGCAGTGGGTAGATGGGATAGAGGAGGTGATGGAGAAAGAGAATGGGGAAAGGGAAGATGATGTGTAGGGGATGGGGAAGGAACTGTTGAGGGCAAGAAAGGAGGGGTTTGGACCTAGGTGTAGGAGGGAAACAAGTGGTAGAGAGAATGACAATGATTGGGGGGAGGGGGGGGGGGCAGTGGGTAGATGAGATAGAGGAGGTGATGGAGAAAGAGAATGGGGTAAGGGAAGACGATGTGTAGGGGATGGGGAAGGAACTGTTGAGGGCAAGAACGGAGGGGTTTGGACCTAGGTGTAGGAGGGAAACAAGTGGTAGAGAGAATGGCAATGATTGGGGGGAGGGGGGGGGGCAGTGGGTAGATGGGATAGAGGAGGTGATGGAGAAAGAGAATGGGGTAAGGGAAGACGATGTGTAGGGGATGGGGAAGGAACTGTTGAGGGCAAGAAAGGAGGGGTTTGGACCTCGGTGTAGGAGGGAAACAAGTGGTAGAGAGAATGACAATGATTGGGGGAGGGGGGGGGCAGTGGGTAGATGGGATAGAGGAGGTGATGGAGAAAGAGAATGGGGTAAGGGAAGACGATGTGTAGGGGATGGGGAAGGAACTGTTGAGGGCAAGAAAGGAGGGGTTTGGACCTCGGTGTAGGAGGGAAACAAGTGGTAGAGAGAATGACAATGATTGGGGGGAGGGGGGGGGGGGCAGTGGGTAGATGGGATAGAGGAGGTGATGGAGAAAGAGAATGGGGTAAGGGAAGACGATGTGTAGGGGATGGGGAAGGAACTGTTGAGGGCAAGAAAGGAGGGGTTTGGACAGAGGTGTAGGAGGGAAACAAGTGGTAGAGAGAATGACAATGATTGGGGGGGGGGGGGCAGTGGGTAGATGGGATAAAGGAGGTGATGGAGAAAGAGAATGGGGTAAGGGAAGACGATGTGTAGGGGATGGGGAAGGAACTGTTGAGGGCAAGAAAGGAGGGGTTTCATTTGGACCTAGGTGTAGGAGGGAAACAAGTGGTAGAGAGAAGCAATGACACTAAAAGTAATACTAATGATAAATAATGAGGAACTTCAAGATTTAGATTGCATGATATGACCGGTGATTCTCTGCATTTCACATGAGGCTGCAATGCAGATTGAATAGGGAGGAATTTTTGATGCTGTAGATATTCATAAGATAACATGTAAATCAGGCTTGGATTGGTTTTCAGTTGTTTTGCTAGGGTAAAGGTACAACACTGAATTTTCATATAATTCTCACATATCTTATTATGTCAACAATTTGTCCTGCATTCATTGCGATAAATAATGCTTCCGATCAGGTGCGGACCAAATTCAAAGGGCACTTGTCTCTCTTTTTGCGAATCCTTTCATTTTTGCACATATCAGAATATTTTTGGGATAAGAGATTACCTCCGATGGTGGCTATTTTTTAACAGTAAACACCCCTTTCTTGCTCAGAACTCAACCCTTCCCCCTAGTAAAGATGCTCGAACTGCCCCTGCTTCTAGTTGAATGTACTAATCCTTGATTGACCCCAAGGAGAGTAAGAAGGAAGCAGATATCAGGAAAAGTATGTTTCCGTTGTATCCTACCCATCCTGCAGGATCTAACCCATGATATTTCCTCTTCTCATGCCTCTCCCTGCTCATATTCATTTCCTCCGAGAGTTTCTTCAAGTCTTATGGGGCATTGCAAGAAACTTGCAATCAATCGTAAGTCAAATTGGTCACATGGTTTGGCATAGGCTTAGTTATTTAAAAATCATGTATTTTTTTTCATCTAATCAGAGTTACAGGAATCATGCCAGACATTTCTATTCCCTTCCAATCACGGATATACGACTGTGTTTCACCATTCAACGCTATCCTGAAGTTCTAAAGCATTTGATGCTTCCACCATATCCATTCTTCTAATTAAATAATAGTAATTGAATTCATAGTAAAGAATGATTAAACCTTGAAATAAGTCTAAGTTCTATTGCATCTCCATGCCGTCGTGTCGGTGCAGGAAATCTTAGCACCATACATGTACTTCCGCACATTTCATGCGCGTAGAAACGCCCTTAGTAGCGCGCATAAGGCAATTGCATAAGGGCGTTTCTGCACTGGTGAGGTGTGCGGAAGTGTGGTGCTAAGGGCGTTTCCCCATCATTGAGGTGCGCGGAAGTGTGGTGCTAAAGGCGTTTCTGCACCGGTGAGGTGCGCAAAAGTGTGGTGCTAAAGGCGTTTCTGCACCGACACGAGGATACTCTCTTAAAGAAAATTGAGTGAATGATTCACTGATTGGAGGGTGTGAATAAGTTCACTCAATTAAGAATGACTTTCTCTTTTGGAGTGAATTTTACCCTTAACTCTTTAACGTGCCATGAACAAATATCTGTGCATCCACTGGAGTGCCACAAACACATTTTCGTGCAATGGTCACACAGCTATCGTTATGCCTATTGCATTTTGAGGAGTTTATGGTCAAAAGGTTTAATATTATTGTCCCAGGAGTGATTACTTTTTTTAAATAAATTAAACAATTAAATATAGACTCTGAAAAAAATGGCACTTGCTGATTACAGTGAATGGCACATTAAAAGTTAATAACATGAATGAAAATTAGGGTAAAGATTTTGAAGAGTTAAGTATTGTAAATCTTAGTATAAATGGAGTAGGATTCTTATATGAATGCTACCATTTGTTTATTCAAAACTCAATGATACCCACCGGGTACATGTCGTGCAATCTTGTTTATAATTTTCTTAGACACAACTACGAAAAAGGGATTTCAGTCGTAAAATGTTATGCTGGCTTTGATGAGATCACCCGCAGAAAAAAATTTGGCAAGCAGACAACTTTGAGAATCAGGGAAGGAATAACGATCAGAAGAAATAAAAAATAAGGAGAGGATGGGAAGGATCTGATAAGAAAGAGATATAGGAAAACCATATATACCTCCGAGATTGAAAGTGACATTTGTATGATTAATGACACAGTACTGGGACCCAAATCAGGGCTGATGAGACATTTCGGGAGAGCACGAGAAAGGGGGAGAGAGAGGGAGAGAGAGAAAAAAAGAGGGTGTGAGAGAGAGGAGGATGGGGGGGGGGGTAGATGGATGGGGGCTGGTATGGATGGGGTGAGGAGAGAGATATTGATAGATGAGATGAGAAAATAGAGAGAGATAAAAAGAGAGGGATGAAGAGGGTGGAATTGGGTGAGGAGAGAGATGAGGTGAAAGAATGTATTGGGGTGGGGTCGGGGTTGGGGGTGAGGAGAGAGATTGGGATGAGAAATGTATTGAAAGAGGACGGTTGGGAGCGGGGTGAAGAGAAAGATGGGATGAGATAATGTATGGGGGCGGGGGTTTGGGTGAGGAGATAGATTGGGAGGAGGTAATGTGTTGGGGGTGGGGGTTTGGGTGAGGAGAGAGAATGGGACGAGGGAATGTATTGGGAGAGGGAGAGGGGGTTGGGACGAGGAGAGAGATTGGGGTGAGGGAAGAGTGGGGAGGGGGTAGGAGTGAGATGGGGGTGGGAATGTAATGGGATATGCAGGGTTGAGGGGACAGATTGGATGAGAGAGTAGACAGAGGGAGGAAGAGAATGAGAGAGAGAGAGAGACAAATTTCAAGAGAGAGCTAGGGTCCTCAAGTAGGGACGAGGAAAACGCACGCACTGAGAGCCAGACAGATAGTAGATGAAGAGAGCCCACAAGAGGGATACAGGTCTAGATTCATCACATCCCGGCCAATCTGGAAATGTTTGTCTGCTGTCGGTTTGATTTTCTCGTCGTGACAGTTGCTCCCAGTTCTTCAATTATCGCCCTCATCAATGCCACGTCTAGGGGATGACGAGCGAAACTTCGCCAGTCATCAATTCAGCATCCGTCCGACCGTTGTAGGGATCTCCGATGCAGTTGCTGCACATACTACGGATACTTTCATTTACAAACATGTGCCATTTATTTTTCTCCGAGAGTATTTTATTACAAAATCATTCTATAATTCCAGCTGGTACTGCATTCTCACATGTTGCTCTAAATTTTATGGATTCCATGGATGTCCTCTCTTAATTTTGACCTCAAATTCCTTTAAATAATTTGTCCCTTGCCTCAAAAAGGCATTTAGAACGATGTACTGGGATGGTAACTGTTGTTTTATATTAACAACCAATGTATACCTACTGTTATTAGTTCTTTTCCCCATTAAACTTCATACAAACTTGATGAAAGATCCACCAATGCACTTGTACACATGATAGCTCTAGACCTCTGCACCGGGAACCGTGATGACCTTTTTTATTTCAGATTTTCAGGGGGTAAAATGTAGAATTCTTTTTCTCAGTCCCCTAATAAAACAATCCTTAAAAATCCAAAATGAGGAATACGAAGAAAACCCACCCAATGTCAACCAAAGCTTTTTTTTTGTAATTTCGAATGACATACCATCTGTTGGTTTGGAGTCAGTTTCGTTGGTGTGACTGTAACAGTAATAGAAAGTTATTGGTTAGAAGACGAAATGAGACAGGGGTGGGGTCGACAGTGATCAAGATCCTGACAGTGAGAAAGAAAATGGGTAAATGTGTCTGAATGTGTTTCTGTTTTTGTGCTGAGGTGATTACCGAGCGGAGGGGATTGCGTGCCAATGCGGACATGTTTTACTCATTTAGTCCGGGCTTCGCTTGGACGTCTGGATAGTCATCGTTGCTCTGATGAAACATCTTGAGATTGTTTTTTGCGGAAAGCGTCTTGTCTTAATTTTTCTGGCGAGGACCGATTTGGGAGTTTGTTTCCTGATTTGTTTTCATCCTTAACTCATGACATCCCAAAGTTGTTGATTTAATGTTCAACGACATGATACACATGCAGCAGACCACAGAGCAAAGTTCTTCGCAGCATGCTATGAGTTAACTTCCTTACAGCTGGAATAGTAGTTTAGTAACTTTCGATGTGATCTCATCTTTTCTGAAGAAATAAGTTTGGGAATAGCACTTAACATTTATGTCTCAACATTTTCTTCACGTTTATTAAAAAAAAAAATGTAACTTCTCCTCCCTCTCTGCCCTCTTCCCTCCTTGCCCTTCTCACCATTATCCTTCTTCTCCCCCTCTCTTCTCCCTTTCCTTCTCCCACTCTCTCTCTTCTCCCCTCCCCTCCCTCATCCCTGTTCTCCCTCTTCCTCACTCTTCCGTCTTCTCCTCCATATCTCACCATTTTTCTCTGTCTCTTTATCCCTCTGCTCTCTCCCTCACCACCTTCTCCCTCTTCCTCCCTATCTGCTCATTTTCAATCCCTAATCCTTCTCCCTCTCCGTCCCTCTTCTCCTTCTTCCACTCATTTCCTTTTCCCCTCTTCTCCCCTTCCCTCCTTCTTCAGCCTTCCCTTCTCTTACTGTTCACTCTCTATCTTTTTGCTTTGTTCCGTCGTCCTCCCCAATCTCTCTTTTCGCCCCTCCTCCCGCCTTCATCTTCTCCCCCTTCCTCCTCTCTATCCCCCCTCTTCTCCCCTCTTTGGCCCTGTGCTATCTTACCCTACACATGAATATATTCCCTTTCAAATAAAAATATCACTGGTTGTGTACTCCACAAAAGATGACTTATGCATGATACTAATTTCCTTTCCAGAATGAAAAAATGGGTCTCTTTCTTCTCCCACTTTAATCATTCTTTTCATAATACAACTTTCTGTCAAAATACAATGGAACAGGGTGGCATGTATTCTGGTCTATAAAGTTTAGTTGGCTGACTACCATTCATTATGTATGATGCATTTTTTGTTGGTTTCAAAGTGCGTTGCATTTATTAGGAAACTGGGATTTTTGCACAATACGGATATAATTATAATCCTATGATCATGGGGGTAGTTCTACCTCCATGCTATGATATTGGATTATTGGTTTGAATGTGCTGTTATTGTAGAATCAGGTTTTGTCCTAAGTACATGTATCTATTGGTGAAAGGAGGTCTTAGCCCAACTAACAGTATTGGACTGCCTCTAACTCAGTGTTTGGCTTAAAGAGAAATTCCAGTAGTTGCAGTAAACACTGATTTCATGAGAAAGTCTGTAAAACCAGGCTTAATTGTCAGTATATCATCGAGGATCTAGATCTGGTACAGTTACATAATTGAACTTTGTGAAATCTTGAAATCTAAGCTGAAAAATGTTCAGACTGAACTTCCCCAACACAGATAAGCGCACGTGGGACAATGTATAATTATTGCTTTGAGCGTCGGGCCCGACGCTCTACCCGAATCCTGTGCTTATTTGCTGATTTCTCAGCAATTACACAATTTCTTCCAGAATCCTTTGGCACATGCGTTTTATTTATACAAACAGACACTTTGGTGGTCATTTCATTGGATTAAGTACGAACTCATTTTGATATCGTTACCAAAACTAGCATTTACCTTTAAGGCCTAGCCCCTCCAAATTGTCTTTACTTTACTAGCCCTGCAAGAAAATAAGGCTAACACACCTCACAGTTGTGCTGAGCTATGAAATCATGTCTGGCTTTTAAAGTAGATAGTATTTAGTACTGAACAAAGTACATCTAGCATGAAATTCGAAATTAATCGTATATAGGGTTTAGAATAAAAAAAGTCTCTAAAAACATTTTGAAAGGGTTTTAAGACATAATGGTCCGTATTCTGAACTTGGATAGCAAATTGTTATCGTTTATTGATTTTATTTATTTATTTATATATTTAAAATCTTTATACAGGATAAGCATGTTCAGATAATATATACACTGTTTTTCAACATTGTCCTGTTGACATAGTAAACATCTAACAATGTACAGGAAAAAATGCATTAAACAATTTAAATTCAGATATAGTAGATAGAAAAAAAATGAGTGACATAGGTATTAACAAACATAGATATATAAAAAAACAAAAGATATATGTGCACTGGGTGATGAATACTAAATTGAAAGTTGAAAACATAAACCGGCATAAAGATGAATAGAATGGAGAGCGGAAAGAGTGTTACGCGAAGTGTGTTTTCTTATATTTCCTTTTAATTTTATCACAGAGTTAGACCATGGTCTAAGTTAATCCTGACTTCAGAATACGGGCCAATGAAATTACAAAGCATAAAACACCCATTCTTGGGGGGGAGTGCTTGGGACATTTTTCATTATCTAACGGTAATTTCCAAAGAATGTGTTGACATTATACTATGTATCTTTTGTCGTTATCATTGTATTTTTATCTGAACAAAAACACTAGTGTTTCATCTTTCTTAAAGGGATTCACTTGTGAATAAGTTATTTATAAATGTTGGTCCATTTGGTGTATGAATAATTAGATGGATAATTAATCAATGATGTGCAGGTTTTTAATAATGTAGCAAGTAATGACGGAGATACCAAATTCAAATAGAATACTGATTATGAACAATTATACAATCCTTGGGTGTGAATCAGTCTGTAAATGTAAAGTTGAAGTCAGTTGCATGGGATCAGATACTCATGTTTTGATCACTCAATGTATTTTTAATACGTTATAAAGCACAAGATGGTCGTTTTGATATCTAAGTGCTTTTTCAGGTCTTTCTTGTTTAATCACATTACCTACACTGACCTACACCAGGGGGGGGGGGGGCTTTTTTATGTATCATCTTGCCATTGATTTTGATAGGCTAGAGTGTTTTTAGCAAATCAGAGGCAAGGATTTCAGTAGCTTTTAACAGTTTCAATTGAAATCTCTGGCAGACCTTTCAACATTCCCTGAGAGCATGACGGATCACACTGCTCTGTTTTTTCAATGTTTTAAAACTTATATGGCTTTAAATTCCTCTTCTGCAGATAATGGCATTTATGAATCTGATAACCTTGTTATACTGTCAGGAATGTGAACTTCGGCCTTTTTCTTATCTGTCTCCTTCTTCTTCTCTTCCTCTTTTATCAACTCCTCAGGTGCACGAGACAAGGATCTCTTCCAGACTAGTTCCTCCAACGGTGGCCTTGCTCGCTTCCTCACCTTACCCTCCTCCTCTTCCGGGTCTCCATCCCTGACCGTTACAGATGGCAACGGGCAGAAGACGGAGGATGCCATCCTCTTGGAAGAAGAGGCTCAGATGTACATGCAGGTGAGTGACCTAACCAGATAGAGTCTTGCTTCTGTTTTATGCCAATGGTGTTTTGTACCTCAGTCACATTTGCTCTACGGCGGCCGTATGGTCGAAAACAGCCGTTTTAACATTTTTTGTACCAGCTACATAAAGTGGCTTGAATTAAATTTAATAAAACGGCTGTTTTCGACTCCCCGTGCGGTCGCTGTAGAGCACATGTGACCGAGGTGTTAGCCCTTGGTGAAATCCAACTGCAATAACCAGTACTGACCGCACAGAAACGTTGTTAGTGCTACATGTAACAGAACACCAAGATTAGACCCAGTCACATCTTCCAGATTGTGAAGTCAAATAACGCATTGTCGTGATATAAGGCAATGTTGCAACATTGCCGTTTGTAACAGGGCCTCTGTTAGCACTTAAAACGTTTCTGTGCGGCCGGTACAGTTGTCTAAAGCTAGCCAAACACTAACATGATTTTTGAACGATTCTCATTTTCATTGAATTTGAAAGATCCGAGAATCAAAATTATTTTAATTGAAGTTTGGCATGATGCTTAGTATACGAAGATCATAATTCTGCTTTGCTGCAAGTCTTGTGGGTGGATTAAAGTTAAAGTCCAAATCGGCTTTAAGTTGCAATGGATGGAGACCCCATTGTGATTTGTGATAGAATTTGGATTTTATAACACTATTTTCTTAAACACTTCTGAACTTTGAACTATTTTTTATCTTTGAACTTTGATCGTTAAGATTTTATAAGTGGAAATATTCATGTTAAATGCTATTGATATAATTTCTTTGAAAATAGGATTGCGCCGGGCTCAACCCGTTGGACACCGATCCCGTATATATGTGGGCCGGGGTCAAAGCAAATATGGATTATAGCGTTTTCAGCCACGTACAAGAGCAGATGCACACAAAAATGATATATTTCCTTTATTTGTAATTGCTTGCTCTTTTAACTTTATTTTATCTGCCCACAACTCAGAATAGTTAAACTACATTGATGGCATATTGAAAGTGCTGTATGTTTGTTTCGTTTTTTATTTGTATTACTGCTTTCAAAATAATACATAATAATATGTAAAATGATTGTTATTTTGCCTTGTGGGTGAGGGTAGGGGGGTCACTTCCTTTGACGGGAGGACACCATATTCCTTGTAAAATGGCTTTTACAATTGACTCTAACTGTTGTTCTTGTTTCAGGCTCTGAATGGGTTCATCATAGTGATCCAGAGTGATGGACAGATCTTCTATGCTTCACCATCTGTACAGGAGTATCTTGGATTCCAGGATGTAAGTTGTGATAGCTTGATTAAATGACAGATTGACTGACCTCAGGGGTGGGGGGATGGACCGACTGTCCCAAAGGGTGAGGGGGGTGGGACAATAAAATATATTGTTATACACACATGCATCAAGAAACACATCAACCTTTGTACAGGAGTATCGTGGATTCCAGGATGTAAGTTATGATGGATGGATTAAATGACAGATTGACCAACCCCAGGGGTGGGGGAGTGGACCGACTGTCCCAAAAGGTGAGGGGGGGGGGACAATAAAATATATTGTTGTACACACATGCATCAAGAAACATATCAACCTTTGTACAGGAGTATCTTGGATTCCAGGATGTAAGTTATGATGGCTTGATTAAATGACAGATTGACCGACCCCAGGGGTTGGGGGAATGGACCGACTGTCCCAAAAGGTGAGGGGGGGGGGACAATAAAGTATATTGTTGTACACACATGCATCAAGAAACATATCAACCTTTGTACAGGAGTATCTTGGATTCCAGGATGTAAGTTATGATGGCTTGATTAAATGACAGATTGACCGACCCCAGGGGTGGGGGGAATGGACCGACTGTCCCAAAAGGTGAGGGGGGGGGACAATAAAGTATATTGTTGTACACACATGCATCAAGAAACACATCAACCTTTGTACAGGAGTATCTCGGATTCCAGGATGTAAGTTGTGATAGCTTGATTAAATGACAGATTGACCAACCCCAGGGGTGGGGGGAATGGACCGACTGTCCCAAAAGGTGAGGGGGGGGGGACAATAAAATATATTGTTGTACACACATGCATCAAGAAACATATCAACCTTTGTACAGGAGTATCTTGGATTCCAGGATGTAAGTTATGGTGGCTTGATTAAACGAGGGGGGGGGGGTGTTTGCTGGACTGACTTATCCTTGAGTTAGGGGGTGGGGAAGGCAACAAACTATATTGTTGTACACACATGCATCCAGAAACACATCACACTCTGTACAAGAGTATCTTGTATTCCGAGATGCAAGTTATGATGGTTTGAATGAATGAAAGGCTGACCTCCCACAGGGGTGGGGGATGGACTGGCTGACCTGGGGATGGGGTGGGGGCAGCAAACTGTATTGCTCTACACACAGGCAACAGCAAAAAAAACCCCAAAACATCGCCATCTGTATACAGGAGCATCTTGGATTCCAGGATGTATGATTGATCGAAGGTGGGGGGGGGGGGTCACTCAACTATATTTCTGTACACATAGGCGACCAGAAAACCATATACAAAGGATGGTTTTTGCTGAGAAACAGGTATGTCTCTGTAAATTGAGACAAAATCTTGGTTTTGATTTTGTTCTTATTGTGTAATCAATTCCTCACCTAGCTTTATTTCCATATATAGAGTTCCTGATTTATATGAGAACGTGTCAAAATCTGTTAGTAGGATATATATGACCAATATGAATTACAACATATTAACAGATGGTTTGGGAATCCAATTTAAACATGCGTATTTAAGAGCGCCCCCACCCCCCTTTGGAGAAGAAATGCTTTATTAAAGGTCAAGTCCACCCCCAAAAAAGGTTGATTTGAATAAATAGAGAAAAATAAAACGAGCATAACGCTGAAAATTTCATAAAAATCGGATGTAAAATAAGGAAGTGATGGCATTTTAAAGTATCGCTTATTTTTCACGAAACAGTGATATGTACAACTCAGTGTCATGCAAATGAGTCAGTCGATGATGTCCATCACTCACTATTTCTTTTGTTTTTTATTGTTTCAATTATACAATATTTCATTTTGTACAGATTTGACAATAAGGACCAAGTTGACTGAAACATATAGTATTAACCAATGCTAATTCCACATGTTCAAGGAGGAATTAACAGTTGTTTCACTTGACAAGGAGGAGAAAATTTGAATATTTCATATTTCATGTAATAAAATACAAAAGAAATAGTGAGTGGATGACATCATCAGTCTCCTCATTTGCATACCGCCCAGTATGTGCATATAACTGTTTTGTGAAATTAAGCGAAAATTCAAAATGTCATAACTTTCTTATTTTACATCCGATTTTGATGAAATTTTCAGCACTATGCTATTGCTAGTTTGATTTTTCTCTATTTATTCAAGTCAGCATTTTCCTGGGGTGGACTTGACCTTTAAGGTACCTTCAATTTGTAGAATGCAGTAAAGTTGCACACTACTATAATGCTTGATACAGTTTGATTGATGTATTGATTGTTTGATTGGTTAAAGTAGTTTTACAAGATCTATATGGAGCATTGCAAAAACATTAAATCAATTCAAAGTTAATATTAGGTCTCCAAAGTGGTCATAGTCTTCCAATTTATTGCCGGGCTCTTGCAACAGAAAGTGCAACTTGATTTGCTACACTTGAAATTGATCTTTCCGGTGAATATTTGTAATTGATATTCATTACTGTAGCTTCCAAGAATTATTGTGAACTTGTGAAGATCAGTTTACACGTAAAAAGTGTAGGTGGTTTTCAGGTCTTGTGAATACACCCATCGAACTGACAGCCATTGATGCTACGTGGTCATAAGATGGGAATTTTATTCAAATGAGGACATTTATATATGAAATTCATGGGCATTTTATGTGCTTTCACTGGCTGGGAACATCAGGCTGTCAATCTTTCCACTCGATAACTAATTGTCTTGACGCTTCTTCACAAGCCATTCGAAACTATGTGGGCTTCTGGAGGATTTCATGCTGAATAATTCATTTATGGATAAAAGGTGCAAGAAAACCTAATACATTCTGAATTTCAATGATTTGTATTTCACAGCTAGAGGAGCTATCAAATGCTCAGCTGATTACCAGTTTTCCAAGAGAATGATTTTGATTGTTGGTAAACCAATTCCGGATATGGATCACGTCAATTGCAGATCCAACCGCCGTGATCATTTCACTTTTAATCGGTTGCTCATTAAGCTCCCCGATCAAATTTCTTTTGACTTGCATCTCTAAAGAACAAAGCCGAATTAATAGAAGATAAAATCAAACAGAGTGAAACGGAAGCTTGAATGGTCAAAAGGCATGAAATGTTTTGAGCTCTAATTTGCTATCAATGGATAACAGTATAAATGGGCATAGCAACAGTCACTACAGAAAATGACAAAAAATTACTAGCGTGTGTACAGACAGATACGAAGCTTGCTGGGCTTGTCGCTAAATAAGCAGAACCCTCACCTTATGAACGGGAGTTTGTACATTGGGTGCAATTAATCCAAGGCAAGTCTGGCAAAAAAATAAATACTTGGAACCTTATGACAAGGAGATCAATGGTGACGGTGATTGGTTATTTATGAGGCTGTTCTCACTACGTTCCTAAAACTAGTTTACTGGAAACTAGTTTAGTGGAAACTAGCTTAACGCGTAGTGAGAACGGTCGAAGCGGTCTTGGAAGCGATGTCCCAAACCAGTTTGGAAAACCACCTCGCGATGTAGTTTTCAAGATCGCTTTGCTTCGTTAAACTGGTTTTAGCGTAAGTGAGGACACAACCGTTCTTCGGGAAGCGATCTTCGCACAATTTGAGTGCGCTACTCCACACGACAGGTGTAGAATGCCTATGCTGCGGTTTCGAATTTCGCGCGAAACGTGTCACCCCACTGAGAGCATTTCCATAGCAACAAGAGCGCTTTACGTGAAGTGATTTTGAAAACCACTTTCGTGTGATCAAGTGAGAACGCTGGCAAAGCGATCTTCCAAAGTGGTTTCCTGAATCGGTTTCCAGTAAACTAGTTTTAGAAAGCGTAATGAGAACGGCCTCTATGATTGTATGTACGACCCAGGGAAAAAGGTAAATGGGTATTTGAGGCAATAAAGCCCCCCCCCCCCCGAAGTGCTCAAAGCGCCCTGGAAAATGAAAAGAAAAGATCCCTGAAAAATTCCCATTCCCTGCAATGTTATAGCATAGCCAATGTTGCAGATTTAGGTAGTAGGTTGTTAAAAGTAACTCCCGAAAATGATTTTTTTTGTTTTTTTGCCTGGTACAAACCATTTATTGGGAAAGCTTCAGAAGCAGCTGAGGTAAAATTAATTGATTTTATTACTTCTTCCTCTTCTTTTCTTCTTATTACATCATTTGGCATAATCAATACACAGAGAAAGAACAATTACAAGCGATATGATAAGATAGCCACGTGAATGCTGGGAAAGGAAAAATAAATGTTTAATCTTGTTTTTTAACCACTTGTTTCTGACACATTTACAGCCTCTAGTATCAACCCAATTTTATTATACCTGAAAGAAAAATGAATAAAATAAATAAATGTAATAGTCAAGTACCAGCATATGGAATTGCTACAATCATTCCCATCCTCCCTATGACTTCAAGGGGTTAGTGCTTCTCGTTCCTATTTATTCAATGTTTTAGGGCCCTAAAACTAAAATTTAACACAAATTTAGCCCCCCCCCCAAAAAAAAAAAAAATGATGTGTTGATCAAGGCACAGGAAGTTTTATGGTCTCTGGGTTGCGTTGACTTTTTTCCTCTTTTTTCTAAAGTTCAAATCCTTCCTATCTATCATTTTCTTCCTGTTGTTGCAAGCTTAGGTAGATTTTGTTACATTGTGATTTAAACAAAGATTGCTTTTGTTTGGAATTTTCATGTTTTTCCTCGAATGACACCATGACCCATATCTTTAAAAAAAAAACCAAGAACTGAAGTATATTTCTTTGTAGATAATTTGGCCTTTTTGTCTTAGACTTGTACTGTTTCCTTAACTCTACAGGAAGGATAGTTTTGAATTGCGTATATTTCAAGAATTAATCTGAAATAATGATTATTATAAGCCTTCACATGTCTTTGCTTTAATGTAAAGGCAGACTCATTGCCAATTTGAAGAATGAATATGAATTAATGATTTTCTTCAGACTTGTTTTCTTTACTACACAGGCAAATATCATGCATCAGAATGCCTTTGAGCTGATCTACAAGGAAGATTGAAAGGACTTCTTGAAGCAGCTTTCAATGGGCATTGCCTTATTGAAGAATAAATCCTTATCTTGTACCTTCACATGTTTCGTTGTTGTACAGGCGGACATCATGCACCAGAATGTCTTTGAGCTGATCCACAAGGAAGACCGGGAGGACTTCCAGAAGCAGCTCCTGGTGTGCCCACCCGCAACCTGCTCACAGGATGTGACCCAGAGGAGTCTCACTAGTGCCAATGGCTGCAGTGATGACCACCAAGATGTACCCCCTGAAATGAATGGTAATGAAGGCAATGGCTTGGATGTGAAGATGATAAATGATGGTGTTGATAATGCTGATGGTGACGATGATGATGATGATGACGATGGTGATGATGATGATGGTGATGGTGATGATGATAGTGATGATGATGATGATGATGATGGTGGTGATGATGATGATGATGATAATAATTATGGTGATGATGATGATGGTGACGATGATGATGATGATGATGGTGATGGTGATGGTGATGATGATGACGATGATGCTGATGATGACAATGATGCTGATGATGAGGATGATGATGATGATGACTATGAAAGGATTAAGATGGCTTCCATCTGCAGCTCCATAGGAGCACAGGTACCAGTGATGACCAAGTTATATACCCTGTAATTAAATTAAAATGATATCAAAACAGAAATTATAAATATTGCAATTTTCATATAAAAAGTAGCGAAAACAATAAGAAATTAGGAATTAAGATTGTTATGGGTTAGGAAGAGGAGAAAGATTAAAGTTCAATAAAACTTCTTAGGTGAGCATCACAAATCATACATAATCGCTTTTCGAATTGCATCTTCTGTCAGTATGTATTGTTTGCATTTTTAAAGACATTTATTTTTACGACCTACAAAAAATTGAGTGAACGCAACTGTGGTTGGAACCAAATTAAAAAAAAAATTATTTTACTATAGTAAAAAAAAAGTGTTGATTAAACGCAGTCAGAGTAATATGTGTAAAAGAAGCATGATGGGGTAAACAAGAGGTGATTGAGACATCATCAGGAAAGGAACGTCAGTCTATAAGCATGACCTTAAACCCAACAATCGCCGCTGTGCACTTCATGAAGCAAAGAGGCTTTCTGCAAATGAGCTGAAAACTCATTTAAGGGCTGAGCCTATGAGCACCAACGGCTTTAGAGAGTCGCGTCATTAAATCACATGTTACATGAGACATCGTGTGAAATGAGTTGCATCTCTAGGCTAGCACGGATGAAGGGTTTTCCTTGTTAAGCCGATTACCCTACCGTATGTTCCTGAATACACTGACATTTTGTGGTACATGATGTTGTATTATGCAGCGAGGTTGGTTTTATGCACTTCATTCTGGAATCAGCTTGCATTCTATTTTTATTTGCACTTAGTCTTTGAAGAGGAAAACTAATTGAGCAAATCAGGAAGAACAAATCAATGAACCTTAATAGTCAAAGATTCTCTTTTGTAAAAAGTTTCCGTTCTTGATGGGGAAGTTATTTTAAAGTTAAAGATATCAATCAACTGTAATCAAGTCCAAAGTTCAAACCTTTTCATGAAAAGTCATAAAATGGCTTGAAATAGAACAAAAATTACATACTAACTGAAGCAAATAAACACTTCCATTTTAGCTTAGGAATTGAGTGACAAACAGGACAAAATGGTGGACGAATATTAGAACAACTTAAAAATTGAGCAAAAACTTTGCATTGCAATTCAAGAAGGATTGATAATCATGACAACTTGCTGCACTTTTTAATAGTCGAATATCTTTATTTCTCCTTTGATATTTTCTTCTGGTGATATGCATTACTTATCTTTAATTGATATTTTTGATAGCAAGCTAGATGGTTTGTTTTTGTTTCTTATTTCTTGGATGAGAAAGCTATATCTTTACATGATTGTTCAATCATATTTCTACCGATATTCTGCCAAAATTTTACAAGTAGGGTCAAGATATTGGTTATGTTATCGACTTCATAAGCCCGAACCTTTTTTTAATGCAACGATATCATTGCACAAATAAGAAAGACACCTGTCTTATAATCAGGACGTACCCCAGATTTTGTTGCAAATTATTTCATTAGGAACCTTATCAACTCACATTACGAGGGCACAGCCTTCTTGGCTATGGGACTATGGAGAGTAATTTTTAACGCAAGAAATTGTATTTTCATGGCCTTTCTTGTTCTTCTAATTAGCGGCATGTTTTTTACATCATCCTAATGAACAACGTCTGCAGATCTCATCACCTCATTGGGTGCTCGCTTCATTAGTATCTTAAGGTGTATGTGTGTAATATTGGAGTTGAGTGGCGAAAGGGAAAGTGCGTCCTATGAAAAGAAGACTAAGGGTCTGGATGAGTCAGTATTGTGTAATCAAGGAAGGAGTTATTTTTAATGTAGTATGAGTGAGGTTGGATTAATATGTTCAGAAATTGAATTATTTTGGAAGGATGGAAGAAATGATGACATAAATGCAGGTATATTTATAAAGCAACACTGTATTCCCAAAGAGAGATCCTTATGAAAGGGAAATATAAATGTTTGAATTGGTGAATTGTGATATCATTAGCTTTGAAAACTATGTGATGATTGATCAAAATGGTTTTATAATATAGTAGTGCATCTATTGACTATTTGTAGATATACAAGTGTGATATTGTCCATTTTATGGTAAAAAAATAGGAAACCTTTTTTTATTTGTACGTTCTTGACAGTTTGTGAACAGGATAGTCCACCCTTACATTCATTTTTATTTCATTTCATTATTAAATTCAACCATTTTAAAAAACAAGATAAATATACAGTAATATTCAAAGAACAATACAATACACAGTAAAAAATGGAAGCCCGAAGAAGCAGAGCTTGTAGATAGTCCACAGGATAGTCCACCCTTATATTTATTTTTATTTCATTTCATTATTAAATTCAACCATTTTAAAAAACAAGATAAATATACAGTAATATTCAAAGAACAATACGATACACAGTAAAAAATGGAAGCCCGAAGAAGCAGAGCTTGTAGATAGTCCACAGGATAGTCCACCCTTATATTTATTTTTATTTCATTTCATTATTAAATTCAATAATTTTAAAAACAAGATAAATATACAGTAATATTCAAAGAACAATACAATACAAAGTAAAAAATGGAAGCCCGAAGAAGCAGAGCTTGTAGATAGTCCACAGGATAGTCCACCCTTATATTTATTTTTATTTCATTTCATTATTAAATTCAATAATTTTAAAAACAAGATAAATATACAGTAATATTCAAAGAACAATACAATACACAGTAAAAAATGGAAGCCCGAAGAAGCAGAGCTTGTAGATAGTCCACAGGATAGTCCACCCTTATATTTATTTTTATTTCATTTCATTATTAAATTCAATAATTTTAAAAACAAGATAAATATACAGTAATATTCAAAGAACAATACAATACACAGTAAAAAATGGAAGCCCGAAGAAGCAGAGCTTGTAGATAGTCCACAGGATAGTCCACCCTTATATTTATTTTTATTTCATTTCATTATTAAATTCAATCATTTAAAAAACAAGATAAATATACGGTAATATTCAAAGAACAATACAATACACCGTAAAAAATGGAAGCCCGAAGAAGCAGAGCTTGTAGATAGTCCACAGGATAGTCCACCCTTATATTTATTTTTATTTCATTTCATTATTAAATTCAATAATTTTAAAAACAAGATAAATATACAGTAATATTCAAAGAACAATACAATACACAGTAAAAAATGGAAGCCCGAAGAAGCAGAGCTTGTAGATAGTCCACAGGATAGTCCACCCTTATATTTATTTTTATTTCATTTCATTATTAAATTCAATAATTTTAAAAACAAGATAAATATACAGTAATATTCAAAGAACAATACAATACAAAGTAAAAAATGGAAGCCCGAAGAAGCAGAGCTTGTAGATAGTCCACAGGATAGTCCACCCTTATTTTTATTTTTATATATTTCATTAATAAATTCAATCATTTTAAAAACAAGATAAATATACAGTAATATTCAAAGAACAATACAATACAAAGTAAAAAATGGAAGCCCGAAGAAGCAGAGCTTGTAGATAGTCCACAGGATAGTCCACCCTTATATTTATTTTTATTTCATTTCATTATTAAATTCAATAATTTTAAAAACAAGATAAATATACAGTAATATTCAAAGAACAATACAATACAAAGTAAAAAATGGAAGCCCGAAGAAGCAGAGCTTGTAGATAGTCCACAGGATAGTCCACCCTTATTTTTATTTTTATATATTTCATTATTAAATTCAATCATTTTAAAAACAAGATAAATATACAGTAATATTCAAAGAACAATACAATACACCGTAAAAAATGGAAGCCCGAAGAAGCAGAGCTTGTAGATAGGGCTCCCTATACATGACAAAGTTACAACCTCAAGTTGATTAAGAACAAATATCATAAATACATTAAAATATATATATATATATTTACTTAATACATTAAGTCTGTTTGATGGCATGATGATAGTCTAACAAAGTAATGTTTATTGCGGTCTCACTTTTGTACTCTCTTTTAAAAAAAAGAATGTAGGCCTACTCTGCATATAATAATTAAAATGATTTCATTGAATGCATGCTAGACTTCTAATGCACTTCTGTGGAACAATCTTTTCCTTCATGTTAATCTATAGAAAAATTACAATTTCATGGAATTACGCACAGCAAATCAAGGATTAGCTTACAAGTAAGACTGCAAACTTAAATCTTGAGAAAAAAAAAGAAGATAACATTATATTTTGATATATCTTTCCTCAGTTATTGACATAGTTTGTATTAATCAAATCCGATTTAATGTGCGTGCAGCAATCTTTAGATAGAAAAAAATCATTATACAGTAAAAAAAAAAATTCTAAGAAACATTTAAATACAGTTTTTCATCTTATTGCTAAATATTTCTAGATTTAGATTTATTTCCACAATCTTATAAAATTATTGGTACAATAGCATAAAAAACATTAAAAAATACAAAACACGAATACAAAAGTTTACATTGTAAATACGGCAAAGAACAGAAAGTGGTGGGATTAACAATAGGCCTCAAGACCTTCAAAGGTGAATCCTTATAACACAAAAGAGCTACATGTACAAAAACAAAAACCAAGGATGAAAAAAAAAGAATCTCAATAATACCTTGCCTTTTTTCCATCATCTACTTACAATGTATAATATTAATTATGATGTTGCATCATATCCTGTACTCTTTTGTATGTTATCTATAGTGAGTCATAT
Organism: Lytechinus pictus; assembly: GCF_037042905.1. NCBI lineage: Eukaryota > Metazoa > Echinodermata > Echinoidea > Temnopleuroida > Toxopneustidae > Lytechinus > Lytechinus pictus. The sequence goes on along the minus strand of NC_087248.1, from coordinate 15,462,028 downwards.
TTCATTTGGATTGATTATTTATCTGTGACAATTGGTCGATGAGTATCTGTTAGAAGTAACCTCAATCATTTTGAACAGATAAACAATTTCTTAGTATATGTCATGATGACATGCAAGTGTCATATTCTTTGAAATTAGGAAATATCTGCAATTCAGTGGTATTGATGTTATATATATTAAAACAATCAATACAAAAATGCATTCAAAATGTGTTGATCTCTGCATTGATTTAATAGTAGACTAGCTTCAATAGCCGGGGTAATATAGGAGCGACTGAGCACCTACATTGTAGCATGGTAGAATCGTGCGCTATACAAATCCTATTTTATAATTAGTATTAGTGATAATCCAAAATGTGATTTTCATGTCTGTTCATTCCTGTAGATTCAGAGCAATCATTGGACCGAAACTTCACCAGTCGTCTCAGATGCCTCCTAGATGAATCCTCAGGGTTTCTGGTAAATATTTCAGATATCTTTAATAAAATAATTATAAAGATAACAACATACTAATAATAATAGAACTGTTCTTATATAGCACTTTATACCTTTCAAAATGTTTTCCTGTGCACATCAGAAAAAATACAGAAGAAAACAGGAGGGAAAGCTGCTGGTGATACTATGAAGATATTAGCCCGTATTCTGAAGTCAGGTTTAACTTAAACTCAGGTTTAAAGTTGTGGTTTAAGTATGGATAGCCAATTGTTACATAAATCAGTAACAGTAGAGATATCATATTTCAGCTCATTTGGCTCTCAAATCATTCATAATTGTCTAGGAAGTATAAATATATGATTGTCTTCACCATTGAAGAATCAGGAAAGAGCACAGTAAATGTAAGAAACAAACAACTTAATAAAAATTTTGACTCTTTTGGCTTCAAATTCTAGCACAGAGTTAGACCATGGTCTAAGTTAAACCTGACTTCAGAATACGGGCCATTATCATCAGTTACGTAATCATGTTTCCAGTGCAGACTTGATTGTATCAACTTGCCTTTATAAATTGTGTGGGATTCTGTTTCTGAGTTCTGGCGCTGCATGCCCCAACCCCCTGTTCACGATAATACATTGTCTTAACAACAGGGAGGTGTTTCATAAAGCCGTTTGTAAAGTTATGCACAACTTTACGCGCGACTGGAACATGTTCTTGGGTCATAAATCAATTTTATAGGGATATCACATAGCACAAGAAAGGATCACCAGTCGTGCGTAAAGTCATTTGTATCTTACGAACTGCCTTCTGAAACACCCACCAGGTTCATTATAGAAGTCCGTATGGAGTTATCTCTTTGGATTCATGGTACAGTACTTCAGTTGATATACAATTGGTCTCGTAATGCGGTTACCTGATTTTGAAAGCAACGTGTATCCTAATGCAAAGCGTTATCTGATATGCCAAGTCACACCAATGAAACAGACTCGAAACTGACCAATGATACTGTCCAGTATGGCTTTGAAAATAACGTGACATCTTTATAGATCAGGGGCCCTTTTCATACAGGACTTTGACATTATGGCAACTACCATGGCAACAGGGCTCCGTATCAAATAAAAATCAAGGTTACCATGGTTGTTGCCGTAATGCCAAACTTACAACAGTTGTTACTCTTTATAAAACGGGTCCCAGGGTGTGTTTCACAAAGATTTAAGTATAACTTACGGGGTGTTGCAAGAAAATATTTTGCCATTCAATCGCAAATTTTCTCTTTTACTTGTATGCATAAATGGGTATCAAGGTCACATCTCGCAAAGGTCATATCATTGAAATTGTTTTGTTATTGTCATAACCAAATAACCATATGAAGGATCAACTAAATAATTAGCTTATACATGTAAAAGCACATACATTATTTGAAGTACATAATCGTATACATTTTATAATCATGATGTAAAACGATACTTCTCTCATTTCATATGTACAGAGCCTGCAGTTCAGCGGGCGTATGCGTATGCTCCATGGCCAGCGGACGAGAGGCAAGGATGGCATACCCGTTGACGTGGACCCACCAGAGATGGCGCTCTTCGCCTTGGCCTGTCCCCTCCAGCAGCCGACCATCATGGAGATCTATGTGCGGAACATGATCTTCAGGACGAAGCACAAGCTGGACTTCAAGACGGTCAATCTGGATACAAAGTATGACGCGACATTTGTGAATTGAAGTATAGTGGTGGTCTTGGTGTTAAAGTAATTGGTGTCTGTGTAGAAAATTTGATAAAGGCATTGAGAGTAGCTCCAACCCCAAATGTTAGTTATTATATAAAAAGACAGCACTCACAGTATAGTGGACTCATTAGCTGAGTACCGACTGATGACAAACCCACACTAGATGGATGGATGGATGGATAAAATGGTTTATTAAAAGAACATCGCAGCCAAAGGCTAATTTGTGATCAATTTTACAAACATGCAAGTTACATATAAAGTGTTCTTACAAAGTATCATAACATTTTCTAAATGGTACACAAACCTATTAAGTAAAATATGTGATCTTAGAAAATGAAGTCATTGGAAAAAAAGAGGAATGTAGTAGTAGGTGAGTGAAAAGAAAAAGGGAAACTACATGAATGTAAATTGTAGTCGTGAAGGTAAATGGAGAGAATTGAAAAGAGAGGAGAGAAAAGGAAGAAAAACCAGAAGGAGAAAGAAGAGATCACATTTATCAAATCTTGCATATACACACCATATCCTATCATTTAGAGATGGTACTGTAGTGGGTAAAATTCAGTGAAATCTAAAAACAAGAAAACATACCAACCTCATTTTAAGTTTGATATTACAGCCACTGTTCATAATATCACATCAGTGGTCTACACTTAAAGGTATTGTTTAACTTTGTGAGCAGCCGATTAAAAAAATTCTCAAACCAAGATGAAACATGTGTACAAGTGCATGTATTAGAACTAATAAACCCTGAAAACAACCATTATTGAGAATGAAAAGCTAAAACTACAAGGCAAACCCCGATTTTGTAAATAGGCGTCTTATAGACGCCTAAATAGTACACTTAAGTGTATGGGATGAAATTAAGATGGTGTTTTCGGTCACTATATATTTCAATTTTTGAAGCACTAAATAATTATTTTTCGAACGCAATTTTTTCTGGGCTTCATTTTTGTAACATATCACAGACACAGGTGACAAGTGTGACCTTCTAGCTCAGATTTTTTAAAAGTCAAACCAATGTTAACCAATCACTTTAACAAGACAAGTAAACTAGATACCAAGTCGGATGTGTTTTTAATGCACGATTTCAAGTACGGTACAGTGTTGGTGATGGTATTCAAGTATTGCTATTGATGTTAAGAACATGGATCGACATGTTGAAACTAGCCACAACACAAGAACAGGATTTATATTTTTAAAAAATAAACCTACAGGCCCTACAATATTATTTACTCATTAAAAAACAACAATTACAACAATAAGGAGCTTCCAAAGAAGCCTTAGAAATAATGAATAATGATCTTTTTCTCTCTCCCTAAATTATCTTTTCTAGGGGCACTGAAGTTCTTGGTTACACCGACACGGAGTTCCGATCCTTGCCTGGCTACCAGTACGTGCATTATGAAGACATCATCTACTGTTCTGAGATGCATAGCTCATGTAAGTTGAGGAGATTCACATGTGAAAGTAGCAGAAACATCTTACTTCATTAGTTACATACATTGTAGTTGGCCTAATTTTATGAATATGTAGGAATAAGGAGACTAAGGTATAATTGACTTTCAGTTGTGTTTTTATTTGTTGGAGGAATGAGAGCTTCATTCAGGGATTCAAGATGATTTGAGTTATAATTAAAATGATCAAAGATGGGTGATTGTCCCTTTAAAGATTAGAGGGACTCTTTCTTGATCGAAGAGGTGTGAACTTCTTAATCAAACACTCAATATTATTCAAGATATAGTTATAATAAAGATATATGGTTGTCCCTTTAAGATTGGAAGGCTCTTTCTTGACAGGAGGGGTGGGAACATCTTTGCCAAAGATTCAAAATGATCAAAGGTATAGTTATAATAATCAAATATGATTGTCTTTCCATTTAAGACTGGAACATTCTTTCTTGATTGAAGAGGTGGGAACATCTTTGCCAAAGATTCAAAATGATCCAAGATATAGTTATAAATTATGAGTGTCTTTCCCTTGAAGATTGGACAGACTCTTTCTTGATTGGAGAGATCAAGGCTTCTTTATCAAACGACTCGAGATGATTTACAAATACTGTAGTTATAGTTGTCAGAGATGACCGATTGTCCCTTTTAGATTGGACAGACTCTTTCTTGATCAGATAGATCAGAGCTTAAGATATCTTTATTAGTATTGAAGAATAAGTGATTGTCCCTTTAAGATTTGACAGGCTCTTTCTTGATCAGATAGAACAGAGCTTACGATATCTTAATTAGTCGTGAAGAATAAGTGATTGTCCTTTTAAGATTGGACAGGCTCTTTTTTGATCAGATAGATCAGAGCTTACGATATCTTAATTAGTCGTGAAGAATAAGTGATTGTCCCTTTAAGATTGGACAGGCTCTTTCTTGATCAGATAGATCAGAGCTTAAGATATCTTTATTAGTATTGAAGAATAAGTGATTGTCCCTTTAAGATTGGACAGGCACTTTCTTGATCAGATAGATCAGAGCTTACGATATCTTTATCAGTATTGAAGAATAAGTGATTGTCCCTTTAAGATGGGACAGGCACTTTCTTGATCAGATAGATCAGAGCTTAAGATATCTTCATAGTATTGAAGAATAAGTGATTGTCCCTTTAAGATTGGACAGGCTCTTTCTTGATCAGATAGATCAGAGCTTACGATATCTTAATTAGTCGTGAAGAATAAGTGATTGTCCCTTTAAGATTGGACAGGCTCTTCTTGATCAGATAGATCAGAGAGCTTACGATATCTTAATTAGTCATGAAGAATAAGTGATTGTCCCTTTAAGATTGGACAGGCTCTTCTTGATTTCAGGGATCAGCGTCTCTTTATCAAAGACTCTAGGATGATTCCTCCCAATTGAATGTGACAAGTAGCCTGAGTATCCTTCTAATGACTCATTCCTAGCGGGTTGATTTCATTAGACCCCTCACCCTACACTTCCTCTCGCTTTGATAGGTCTGTTCTCACGGACGCAAACTCTGCCTTGCTTTCATCGTTTTGTAATTCAACCCCCTCCTCCCCACCAGTTTGTGTGCATCCAAGGGAAAAAAAGGAAACTCCTGTCCAAAGTTTAATGATTTTTTAATACTTTATATGACATGAAATATAAAACATGCATAGATGAGCACAAAGAATTTGAAATTTCGATGTCATTTGAAAGTTGCGCAGAAAAATGGTGAAAATTTGAAACTATTTATTGTTGGTGTTCTTATCAGTCTAATTTGGTATTAAATCAAGAAAGAGATTCCTCTCTTACTGTTATTGTCAATTATATAATGAAATTTTCATGTAATTGATAAAATGTCTGGTCTTAAATTTGCATGTGAATTGCTAGAAATATAAGAAAAGAATAAGAAGAAACATTTTTATAATATCTTATAATATTTATAATATCTTAAATTTATGATATCTTAAATTTTAATATCTTAAATTTATAATATCTTATACATTAACACTTAGTAAACATTATATGTTTATACATGCTTGAATACACAAGAGTTCATTTGGCAGGCTTTGATAAAGGAGTTAACGCACTTTCGGCTCTAATACTAAATTTATTTCACTTGTGAACATCCCTTTCATGATTAACCATGAGTTGGGTGAAATATCAAGTACTAAGTTTGGTTAAGCTTTCATTATTGTTATAAAGAATTCATTAAGGCATAATTTTAATCATGGAATGACTAGTGATACCTATGCTCTATATTCATGGAAACAGTATTAAGTTGAATATACATGTGACCCTAATCTTGACAGAATTATGTTGTAAAAAGTATATCCTTGCACAACCAATATTCATATGGGGCCCCCTTGAAATACTCCAGGTACATGAAATTTAATTGGATACCCTTGATACGTCAACTTCGATAGCAAAATTTTTAAATGAACACCTGGGCGCATACAGCACACCTGTAGCAACAATTTTGTCATTTGACCCAATTTAAAATGACAAGCTGCTCGCACCACTATTACTTTACTTTCTTTTTTTATACTCTTGCTAAATAAAGGGGGCAAAAGGCATCAGTATACAGTCTGTCGATCCATCTTAAATGTGCCAGGCTGAATTTTTTTCTTTTTTTTCCTCTAATATTTCTAGCAATGCACATGGAATATGGCTCTAACATTGATTGAGGGATGTGCAAGACATATTTATTTGTTTTTTAAAACTGCATTGCTGTGACAGCTTTATATAATGATAATGACAAGTAATCAAAAGAAATGATGGATATAACTCTCACATTTCTTTGGAAAATAATGCTTTTAAACTTAAATAGCCCAGACATTGGTCATGTGTATTTATCATCTTGAGTGAGAAGTTTATTTGTTATTTTTTGCTTGCTTGAAATCCCCCCATTTGCATCAAATAGGAAGGTAAAACTTGTGATGCCGCTTATTTCAAACTTGAAATCTGAAGAAATGGTTCTTTAGAAATCAATCTTTTTAGTAAGTCAAATGATGGGCATACATGTATATGTAAACATTTCTGACCCACTCAAACCTGTTTCGTATTACTGTACAACTAGAATTAAAGGAAATGATAAGACAAATGACAGAAAGAAATCTTGAATATTCAAATTATGGTTGTGCTTTTATAAGCTCATGGCACCCTTTGAAACTGATTGTTGCGTTGGCAACAAGATTTCAAATACTGTAGAAGCAAAATAATAAGGCTAGTAACAAATGAAAAATCTTGATTTGAAATGTTGGATGTAGGCTTGCCTTTCTTGTGGAATGTGTAATGACCAGATTTAAAATAGAAACAAAAAAGATTCCAAATAGGAGCAAATTAATAATGCAAAAGATGAGTAAGAAATCTTTATTTAAAATGATGGATATAGGCTTGCCTACCGGTTCATGTAGAAGCTTCTGTATGTCAATGTCAAAAGATTGATCAGAATTAAAATAGAAACAAAAGATTCCCAATAGGAGCAAATTAATAATGCAAAAGATGAGTGAAAAATCTTTATTCAAAATGGTGGATATAGGCTTGCCTACCGGTTCATGTAGAAGCTTCTGTATGTCAATGTCAAAAGATTGATCAGAATTAAAATAGAAACAAAAGATTCCAAATAGGAGCAAATTAATAATGCAAAAGATGAATAACAAATCTTTATTTAAAATGGTGGATATAGGCTTGCCTACCGGTTCATGTAGAAGCTTTTGTATGTCAATGTCAAAAGATTGACCGAAATTAAAATAGAAACAAAAAATTCCAAATAGGAGCAAATAAAGTGAAGAATCTTGATTTAAAATGGTGGATGTAGGCTTGCCTACCGGTTCATGTAGAAGCTTCTGTATGTCAATGTCAAAAGATTGACCGGAATTAAAATAGAAACAAAAAATTCCAAATAGGAGCAAATAAAGTGAAGAATCTTGATTTAAAATGGTGGATGTAGGCTTGCCTACCGGTTCATGTAGAAGCTTCTGTATGTCAATGTCAAAAGATTGACCGGAATTAAAATAGAAACAAAAAATTCCAAATAGGAGCAAATAAAGTGAAGAATCTTGATTTAAAATGGTGGATGTAGGCTTGCCTACCGGTTCATGTAGAAGCTTCTGTATGTCAATGTCAAAAGATTGACCGGAATTAAAATAGAAACAAAAAATTCCAAATAGGAGCAAATAAAGTGAAGAATCTTGATTTAAAATGGTGGATGTAGGCTTGCCTACCGGTTCATGTAGAAGCTTCTGTATGTCAATGTCAAAAGATTGACCGGAATTAAAATAGAAACAAAAAATTCCAAATAGGAGCAAATAAAGTGAAGAATCTTGATTTAAAATGGTGGATGTAGGCTTGCCTACTTGGGGAAGATTCTGCCAACCTCAAAAACTGATCGGTGATTCAACCAGAATTAAAATAGAACCAAGAGATCCCAAATAAGAAGCAAAATAATAGTGCTAAAGACAATCAAATCTTGATTTGAAATGGTGGATGTAGGCTTGCCTACTGGTGGAAGCTTCTGTCATCCTCAAAAACTGATATGTGTATTGACCAGAATTAAAATAGAAACAGAAGAATAATGCATACAATGAATAGATATTTTTAAAATAAAGTGGCAGATACACTTGTGGATGCTCCTGTCAAAGTCAGAACCTGTTTTAGTGTCATGACGAGCTGTGTGGTCTGCATTGCAGTGTATATCCTCTGTATATCAAGGACCGCTCCTGACCCGAGCATGGCAGAGTTTTTGGTCATGTGCATCCCTTGCGAACTTCCCGCCAAATTGGCACCACAGAGCCAGTTCGCACTGCCTACGTTTTGTTTAGATTAGAGGCCAGGGACCCGTTGCATAAAACTTTTGCCTTAAAAAACTCCGGCAAATTTTTTTGCCAGAGTTTTTGTCTATTTGCCAGAGTTTTTTATTGCAAAAGTTTTATGCAACGGGTCTCAGGAGGTTATTTTTTTTGTTCTTTGATATAGAATGAATACTTAATGCATGCAGATTTTCATAGAAACATATCAATCAATATTAAACATAATTATTTTTGGATAGAGTGGACAAAATTTTGATGAATTTTAGATAGGAGATGAAACCTTTTAATCTAATATTTTTCTTTTTTTTTCCATCCTTCTCTTTTCAAACATCCCACAATGCATGGATCTGGCCTATTTCCACTGCCCCACCCCACCCCACCCTGTCTCCTCTCTTCTCTCCTCTCCTTCTGAAACCATCGTTCTCCCCCTCTTCATTTTTTCATTCTTCTCTTCCAACCCCTTTTAAAATCTTATTGGATATCTTTGCTTACTGTCACTCTGTATATAATCTCTCTCTTCACTGCTCTTCCATCCCCCCATCCCCCTTCCTCTGTTTCATTTCTCAATCCCTCCTGTCTTCATTCCTTTGGTTATCTAACCCTTTCTTTCTCCCTCTCTTCTATTCCCTCTCATACTCTTTCCATCCTTTCTTTCTATTCTTCTCCTACCTTTCCCTTTCCCCTTTCATCCCCTCCTGCTCTTCTCTGTCCTCTACACACCTCCCTTTTCTCCATCCATCTACCACTCCCCCTTTTTCTCCTGAATTCCTACCTCTTCCTGCCCTTCCACTACTCCATGCTCCTTTTGTCCTTTCTTTTCCTACCTACTCTTCCCCTCCATTCCTCCCTCTTATCTTCCTTTTCTTCTTCTCTTCTTCCCTTTCTCCACCCCTCCCTCCCATTCTCCCCTGCCTTTCTCCCCCTTTCCCATACAGTGATCCGTAAAGGAGAGACTGGTTTCATCTACTTCCGGTTGATGTCAAAGGTCATGAAGTGGATCTGGGTCCAGGCTAAAGGGAGGGTCATGTACAAGAATGGCAAGCCAGACTACCTGGTCTCCACCCACAGGCCGATGAGGTAAGTTCATCCCTTATAATGATAATAATAATAATAACAATACATAGGATTTATATAGCGTCTTTTCCATTTAGATTAAATGCTCAAGGCGCTTAAAACGAGCAAAAAAAAGTGAAGAGAAGTACTAGAAAAGATACATTACAATGAGGAAAAAAATGTCTGTCTTCAAACCTAGTACCTGCTGGTGAACAAATGCAATTTCAGGTTGCCCGTTAAAGGATGTTGCATAGTTTGATTTCTTCAGCTCCCACGGTAGTGCATTCCACAGGGCTGGTGCGGCATGAGCAAAGGCTCAATCGTCCCAGGATTATGTTACAGAACATGGAATAAATGTTTATGGGTCAGTTTATAAGAGGTCGTGGTAGGTGTTTCATGAAGCTGTTCGTAAGTTACGAGCAACTATATAAATGACTGGTGACCCTTTCTTCTTGAAAATTATGTACACTAACTCTCCTACTCCTGCTACCACTCTACTCGCCAACTCAGGCCAGCCTTCTCTCACCTACTCAAGCCTGCCTACTACTCAGCTTTCCTCTCCATCTGATTTACAGTCCTTTTAAGGACTACACTAATTTAAAAAAGAATACTCTACTTTCAAACCTCCACTCTCTCGCCTTTCCAATTCACCTCCAATTCTATCCACTTTTCTTATCTCAGTCCTTCCAGGACTTTACACATGGTGTACCGTAAACCTCTTCCGCGATTACTCATACCACCATGCAAACCTTCAGACATCACACTAGTTTTCATTGGTGTTAATGTAGCTCCTTGGAAAGAATCACCAATTGTTTGTAAAGCCGCTTGTAACTTACGAACAGCTTTATGAAACACCCACCAGGTATTCAAATCCCACTCTTGCACTAAAAGCTGAGAATAATAATATACAAATAGCGAAAAGACACGAGTGTGATGGTATGAGATTTTGCATGGGGTGAAAGAACAATGTTCTAAGCACTTGAATAGAGTATCTTTCTTTTATCGAATACGAAATGTTGTACCATTGCACGAATAGGAATATTCGCTATTTGTGTTGTATAATACTTGGGAAGTTATCGAAAATATAAACAAAAAACAAGTTTTCCCCGCGTTAATCTATGAGAAAGGAAAAAATATTGAAAGCAAAAAGCAAAATCTCACAATCGTGCATTATATCTAGGGCAGCATTGCGCAATACGTGTATTGCACTGAGCGCAATGAATCGAATCACATTGTGATATCACCTCATAAAGCCGTGCAACGGTACCTTTTGGACGTTATGGAATATTGCACGTTCAGCCTCTCATTTGCTTGCATACAACAAGCTATGTAGGTGTTGTCCAATATGCAATATTTATATAGCGCTTAATATGAATGTTCCAAGTTCTGCATATTATTATCCTGGCTTCAGCATGGATATTGTGATCAGGGGCATGATCACCCAAAGAATTCCTTTTTACCAGGTGCCCATTAACTTACAAGCAAATGCTCCGTTGTGACGTAACCTTTTACCTTTGCATCCATTCAAGTGACGTAACCATTACAAGAAATCACCTGTGCTATATTTATATGAATGAAGTATGCCCCATTTTGTGTGAAGTTCTCATTGTTGCCCCACCTATTGATATTTGTGTTGTATAGTGACGAGGAAGGAGATCAGCATCTGATAAACCGTAGGAAGCCGTTCCGATGGCCGTTCACAGGGAAAGCCGACCTGTACGATTGCAACCCACCATACCCTCCCATTCCGCCAGGTAACTCAGGTTTTCATATTCTGAATTATGATTGGTCTGAAGCCCAGCGCACACACCTTGCGATGCGATTGCTTTAAGATCCAATTCCAACAAATTGCCAATTGCATTGCAAACCAGCGCATACGTTGCAATAGCTCTGCAATGCACTGCAATTTTGTGTCATCTCCTTTACGTGTAAGTTGTCTGCACTGCAGCAGTGCAGCAAATCGGTCATGACATCATCGTCTAGGACAAATCGGATTGGCTCAAATTATCAAAATCGCAGATAAATGGCAGGGAGATTCGGCATTTCAAATGTCTGAGCTTTGATCTGCTATTTTTCTGCAACAATTAGGATTGCAGTTGCAGCATGTTGCAGGTTGGTGTGAGCACCCCGCGATTTCGTTGTAATCGCATATGAGTGCAATCACATTTGCATAGTATGTGCTGGGCTTAATGAGGCATTCCAAGAAACTTATCTATTTAAGAACCTCAAGTCAATCATGCCTTCCAGTTCATTTCAAATTATTAATTCATTGCTAGTCTGCCCCTTGCAAAAAGGTTTGATTTGCACTAGTTAAAATGTATCCATTAATTGTAGTATTGCAATAAAAATTTGAAATTGATCTGCAAATATTGCCTTGCAACACCCCCCCCTAAAATATATACCTACATGTACATGCGGAAGAAAGGACATCTTGCCGTTGCATCATGAAACCCTTTGTAAATTATGCTTGACATCATCCACGACTAGTGACCCTTTCTCGGATGAAAAATGGCTTTCTCAATTTTTAATACCAACTACAGTTGAAATCTGACCTCTGCAGATAAAAATAACAAGCACCTTAAAGGTGACTCAATATTTCAAAAGTTTTGTTTCGAGAGAAAGCCAAACTTCTCCCTGTTCGAAGGAAATACATTACATGTAAATCGAAGATGACTTCTAAACAGACTCCCCAATGAATGAGAGAATTTAATGAGCTGCTAGCTTTTCAGTGCATTGCCTTCCACAATCAATATTGTCTATTCTATCATCTCTTTAAATCTGTAAGTTTGTACCATAAAGTAAAAAAATTGCATGATGGACTTATCTTTCATTTCACTTTTGTTTTTTCCCCCAGTCATACTACATGCTCTTCAGAGAGGGGAGATTCCCAGCTTTGGAGGAGGGCCACCCCCAGGAGTCCCCATGGGAGATATGCCTCCAGGAATGAGCGGAATGCCACCAGGAATGGGGGGTATGCCACCAGGCATGCCTCCAGGTATGCCTCCTGGCATGCCTCCAGGTATGCCTCCTGGCATGGGGGAGATGCCTCCGGGAATGACGGATTTCCCTCCTGGTGGAATGCCCCCCTTTGGAGACTCTGTGAAGTTCAGAGATGACGGGCCACCACCGTTTGGTATGAATAAGGAATCCATGTTTAGTCCGAGGTCGGAAAGGGGTGGGACTCAATCGTTCGAAGGACCCACACCGAGATACCAGTTCAAACGATCGCCTGGGTACTCCCCTCCCAACTACTCCTGCGAGGGCATGGAGAATGGTGGTAATGATAGGGTCGGTGGTGTCTTTGATCAGAGGGTAAATGGAAACAGAAGTCTTTTGGAAAATGGAATCAAGGGGCACATCAGCCCCCAGGAGTCCCTTCCAACAATGGCAGGGGAATCCCTGAGGACAGAGTTTTCTAGAAATATTGGGGATGCATCTGTTAATATGTTGAGTGAATCACAGACCTGGTCATGCAGGCATAATGCTTTGAACAGTTTACCTGCTGATCAAAGTGCTTTGTCATCACCTCAGATGCATCCACAGCAGCTCCAACAGCATCAGCAACAACATCAGCAGCTCCAACAGCAACAGCCTCAGCAACAACAGCAGCAACATCAGCAACAGCAGCAGCAACAACATCAGCAGCTCCAACAGCAACAGCCTCAGCAACAACAGCAGCAACATCAGCAACAGCAGCAGCAACAGCAGCAATATCAGCAACAGCAGCAGCAGCAACAACAACAACTTCGGTATCAGCAGCAGCAGAAGATCTCTACATATTTACCATTGCAGAACCATTCACAAGGTGCTGCCTTAGAAACTTCCAACATGTGCTCTCCGCGATCAACAGGTAGCAATGACAGTGGGTTTAACAGTGTGCCCATGCATGGACAGATGCAGAATAATGGTATTGGCCGTAACCAAGCATCAAGGAAAGTGGCTGTAGTGAGTCCTTGCCAAGTGAGTCCCGAAATGCAACTTCCTCAGAGAGTCAAAGACCCCAGGGCTCCTACACTTAGCACAGGGAGCATTGACAGTGGGGTGGACAACTTGCCATATGAGAATGGAGATGATATCCCAACATTTGACGAAGCCCTTTCCTTATCGGCGTTTGAATCAGGACAGCAAGGGGCCATTGCAAGAACTCTTATGGCAAGCAGTGGTCCTGAAATGCTTGCACCAAACACATGGACTTCTAACAATGAACAATCATATAATGCCCCAAATCAGGAATTCCACAATATGCCAAACCAAATTGGACCAAAAGTAGAAATGAACACTATGCAGTTTAACCGTATGCCAACTCATAATAATGGACTAAATCATGACTCTTGTAACGTCTTGAGGTCGTTACTGAGTAATCCTCAGACCCAGGTCTCTTGTAAGCAGGAGGTGCAGAGTTCTTCATCTCCAGTCACGTCCATCACCCACCCAAACACGGTAGAATGGGGGTCACCATCGGCCAAAACCCCTGTAAACTCCCTGAATTCAGTCCATCCCCAATCCAGACAGCAACCCAGCATGGCCACTCCTCAGTCCAAAAATGTGTTCATGCAAGGTTCCGGGTCGTCGCAGCAAATGCCGCATCCTGTGCATTCTTCCAGGGTATCTCATTCACAGCAGCAAGCCAAGCACAGCCACCAGTCTAGCCATCAAACCAACCTGATGCAGTCTCAGGCGAGCTGTAAGTTGGATGGTCAGAGACAGCAGCCACCAGCTCAATCTGTCTTTGATTCTCCAAACTCTTACAATCCTCTAAACAATCTTCCAATGACCAGCCAGCACACTTCTAATATTCAGAATCAGTCTCAGCAACATGGGCAGAACTCAACGCAAGCACTGAGGCAAGAGTCACATCAACACCGACAACAGCAGCAATTGTTGGAATTGCAAAGGCGACAGATCCAACAGCCGAATAGAGCTGCTGACATTTCTTCCAACGGTCAACAGCAGTCATGTCGGCAACAGACGCAGCAACATGCAATACAAACCCAGATACAACAACCTTCAAGGGCTACTGCTATTTCTTCTCATCATCCACAACAACAGCAACAGTTGGTTCAGCAACAACAGCGTCAGATGTATCAGCAACCACAACAAATGCATCCGCAGAATCAACAGCTGCAGCCACAGCAGCAACAGCAATTCAACCAACAGCAACACACCTTTCAGCAACAACCACAAGTGCATCCGCAGCAACAGCAGCAGCAATGGCAACAGCACAATCAGCAACAGCAGCAGGGCCAGCAGTTCAATCAACAGCAGCATCGGCAGCAACAGAACTCCAGCTACAAGACAACAAACTTGCCAGTGATGAAATGTGAAATGGAGACAAGGTACTCACATGGGATGGCATCACAGAACAACATGCAGTCGGACAGGAGCGGTTTCTCAGGAAACCAAGGGATGATTCACAATGGTGGTGGAAGTCTTGGACTTGAGTTCAATCAGGTAGGAGCTAGTATCCCTCTATGAATTCCAGTGGCACACCGAGAAACACCTTGAAATTCAAATTTATATTCAAATTTATGTCCTGGCACCTGGTTCATAAAGAGCTACAACTGTGGTAACTTTGCTGTTATGATAACTTTGCCATTATGACAACTACCATGGTAAAAGGACTCTGTAGCCTATGACAATGAACGTTTCCATGGTAGTTCCCAGAATGAATAATTTACCATTTGTGAAAGGTGTCCATGCTTCATAGATCATAATACAGATAATTGAAATTATTCCAAAGATCTGGGGGCCGTTTCATAAAGCTGTTCCTAAGTTAAGAGCGACTTTAAGAACGACTGGTGAACCTTTCTTACGCGATAAATAATCACCAACGAACATTAATGGTGAACAAGAAAGGTTCATCAGTCATTCTTAAAGTCGCTCTTCACTTACGAACAGCTTTATGAAACGCCCCCTTGGAATTAAATTTTTAAATATTTCATCCAATTGAACATGCAAATATTAGGGTGAAAAGACCCAGTGTCATTGGCAGGGAATATTACTTCTTGCGTTCTGATAACTAGGTAGTCTTTGGAATTATCACCTGCTCAATCCTGTTTCTCTTTCTAGGAGAAATAAATAAAATGTTGTTCTTCCAAAGAACAAATTCACTGTCAATGTGTTATGCAATAGCTGTGTCAGTGCTTGAATAACTGTTTTGTAAAGCATATTTGAACCCCTCCCCCTTAGAAATTACCTAAGAAACAGCTACCAAATTGACTGGGATTTGAACCGTGTGTTTTTTTAAAGCAGATTTCGTTTCATTCATTTTGCTTCTCTAGGACATGTCGATTCCTGGCAACAACCTCCATCCCACCAGCCAACTCGACCCGATGACCTCGGACATGACATCGGAGCTCCTGTCCGCCATGATGCCCGGCATGGGTGGCCAACAAGTAGGGGAGAACCAGGGACTCTTTGAGCTTCCAATGAAGGGCATGGTCATGGGGAGCGGTGCTATCATCCAGAATGGCTTCCAGGTCGCACTGACCCACACCTCGAATGTCTGAGATGAGTCAATCCTGTGCCGATCCCCAGAGGTTTCTCCAAGTTCCGGGCTTGGATCCAGGGGTGCCAGTTTGCTGCCTGTTCTCATCTTTAGGCCCTCTTTTAATCCAGGGGAGTATTTCATGAAAGGACATACTGGATGTTTTATCTGAGAGTTACCATAGTAACAGTGCTTCTCAGCCAATCAAAATCAAAGAAAGTAACTTGTGCGACAAAAATATTGATGAAATACTCCCCAGGACTTGTCAAGGGCTAATCTTCGAAGTGTACCTTGATGGTTTGGCTATGCATGAACCTTGACCCTTGACCTGATCTGCCTGACATGTCCTGAGATTTTCACAACCACGATCCAGGCAGTAGTGCTCATCAAGGTGCTGTGCTTAGTTTATTAAGTCCTTTGTAAGGAATACCGCGGCGTTGTGTTTAGAAATCGGACATTTGCCTCTTTCTTTTATACATCTACAGCTTTAAGAATTGCAATTCATTGATAGGTTTCTTTTATAAATTTAATCAGATTAAAAAATGAACATCATCTGCGTATTCAACTTAATTTGATAGTTATCATAGATATTTTCCTTTCTATCTTTTTAAAAATCAAACTAAACTTTGATTGACCAAACATGTTTAAAAAAAAATCAAATTAAACAAACATTGCCGTGTGACATAAAGCTTAGCAAGTGGTCGTGGGGCTTTTTATTATGATTGATCCTATACAATAATCAATGTAATCAGTTGTGGAAATATGCCACACTATCAATCACTAGGCTTTATGTTACGGGCCCCGGATGTAAGTTTCTCCATTATGACAAGGTTGAGTATCTTCAACCCTGGGCCCCGTAACAGAAAGCTTAGCAAGTGATCGTGAGGCTGTTGATTATGATTGATTGTATATCAATGTAATCAATTGTGGAAATAAGCCACACTCTCAATCACTAGGCTTTATGTAACAGGCCCCTGATATGTAAGTTTCTCCATTATGAGAAGGTTGAGTATCTTCAACCCTGGGCCCCGTAACAGAAAGCTTAATAGCAAGTGATCGTGGGGCTGTTTATTATGATTGATTGTATATCAATGTAATCAATTGTGGAAATAAGCCACACTATCAATCAACAGGCTTTATGTTATGGTGCCAAGGAATGTCCAACTGGCACCCTTGGTCATGTGACTCCAGCATCATAGCCAAAGATGAAATGAGGAACAAGACCAGGGGTTTCACAGAGATTTAAGTATGACTTAAATCGCACTTCAATGCCAACGTGTATCTCAAATGCAACGCGCAATCTAATTGATCAATACAATACGCGGTAGTGCCCGTCCTCTTTGTATGATCTGACCAATGCGGTGATGCCTTTTACACCACATGCAACTAGGCATTTAAGTGCGACTCTAAGTCATACTTAAATCTTTGTGAAACACCCCCCTGGTCACCATCTTACCAAGAGGTGCAATTGATCTGGGGCCCGTTGCAGAAAGAGTTGCAACTTGATTTTCGACCAATCAACAGCGCGCATTTTGGACTTACGATTGATTTTTTGTCTTGCGTTTAAACGCAACTCTTTCTGCAACGGACCCCAGATCAACCAAAACAATTGAAAGCCAGTAGCGTCAAAATATAGAATGCATGTTTTAAAAAAATGTTTTCTAGATATGATGTATATTCATAACATTTGTTGTTTTATTGACAATTCAGTATGCTCCTCTTTGTTTGCAAATTTCCTGTAGGAAAAAATTATGACATTGATGGATTTCCATACAGTTGAGGTTGATCGGACAAATCAAAATTCCTTGTAAGACGGGACCCTGGGTTGATATTTGTGGTTCCCTCCATGGATTCCTAGGGACCCTTTGGCCTTAGTATTGCCTTCCTGACGCCAAGGTGGTTGAAATTATTTGATGATTTCGGAGATATAGAGAGAGACAGAGATAAAGAGGGAGAGAGAGGGGTTGGTGGGGGGCAAAGAAATTAAATGTAGGTTTATACCATATATGCAATCATGAATGATCCAAGTTAAAAGAATTGTTACACAAGTTTGATTTCATATGATACTAGTGATTACCGTGCTATTACATTCTGAGTATAAATAGAAATCAGATGGATTTTACTTTTTGAATTAGTAAAAGCCAAGTGGAATTTAACCCTAAAATGGCCGGGGGGGGGGGGTTGATTCAACCCCCCCCTCAACATTTTCTGCGATCATTCCGCCGCGCAAAATTTTTTGACCGCGCCACTCGCAGAGTTTATACATTTAAGTCTCGCGCATCTTTTGAGACCAAATTTACGACGCCCGGGTACGCGGTTCCAAAATTACGCAACATTTTGTAAGTGCATGTCAGACCAAAAATGATTCCAAAACGTGATTTTGTGTACAAAGTCAATGCAAATTGAGTTTTCTCATCTTATTCATAAAGATATGATTATTTTTACTTTAAACAGCTGAAAGCAATTGATTTTAGCATAATTATGCTTCAAAGAGGTTGTGCAATAAATCTGGCGAAAAACACAAAGAAAAACAAAAGGTTGAAAAACAAGGAAATACATAAGAAATTCATAAAACAATAAAATACATAAGAAATTGATTTCCAAACCGAAGTTTTTTTCAATTGCCATTGTTAAGAATGCTACAAAGAATATTTTTACAAAAAAATAGCATTCTAGGAGCTTTATTTAGTGAATTAGAGCAAAAAGTATGATTTATGCATAAATTAGCATAATTAATTCATATATAATAAAATCTCATTATTTTGGAAAATTTTACCATACAGCCTTAAAGATTACATCGCACACTACCAGCGTGCAAATTTTTGCGGCGTTCGCGCGATCGGCGGCCGAGATCTCAGGGGGGGGTTGAATCAACCCCCCCCCAGCCACAGAACAGCCAAAAAAGCCCGGCCTAGTTAGGGTTAAATACTGGTTGCAATAGAATTTTTATTTTAATGTTATGAGAATCACACACCGCTTTCAGTAACTCGCTGGTCCAGACCATCTCCGGGCTAAGTCGTAAAATTTTTTACTTCATGAATGCCGTGCGCTAAAGTTGCCCGCACCAGACCGGTGCTGTTTTGATGCTGCCATTAGCAGCACTTAGACCAGCGCCATCCCATGTCTGCCCAAGTATTTGAATTTGTGATCATAAAAGTAGCGCTGCTCTGCTGAGTAGTGACTGAACGATTGCGGTGCGGACTATTTTAGTGCAAGCCTGGTGCAGACCAAAAAATCAAGAGTTACTGAAAACGGTATCAGACTGCATTTATTTAAGAAAGGAATGTCCCTCCATGAAATTCTAATTCTAAATTCATTGTTATTTCAAACTAAAATCAGACAGAGAGTGTTTGGTAAATTTTGGAAATTTTTGATCTGTCAAAATTTGGTTTTCTTGTGATATGTGATCACAGAAAAGGAATATTGAAGAAAAATTTGCTCTTGAAGTAGTGATATTATGTTTCGCGTAATATCACATTGCAATTTAAAAAAAAATTTGTTATGAAAATAAAATCGGCCAAAATCAAATGGCTTGTAATTAAAAATGGCAAAAAAATTATACACAATATTTGGAAAACAATTTAATTATCTTAAAAGTTGGTGCATTTCTTTGAGGCATAATCTGGAGGTAAACAAAAATTGCAAAAATTGTATTTCAAATAAGAAACTGTACTCTATACGATAAGAAAAGGGAGAGAAAGGGTACATTTAAACATTGATACTGCTTCCATTTATTTTCACGAGCACTTGCAATGGACAATGATGGTATGTTGTGTGAAAGAATAGTAAATGCATAGACTCTCTTCCAGACTTTTCATAGTTTTACATGAGGCTCTTCTTATTAGACAGTCAAAAGACATTTTATATTGCTTAGCAGATTATATCACTGTAGATAACATATGATACAAGGCTGAAATCTGTAGTATACTTGTGTGAACTTGCTTCTTATTCCGAGGAGCAAGAGCTATGCAAAGTGGTTGTATTCCTGTAATCTTTTCCTATTTTATATAAACCTATCTTGAAAACCAGTTGCCTGCATGTGGCCAAAGATTGCTTATGATTGCTTCGATCAGTGACTCTATATTCAATCTGTGAATGTAGCAAAGCTAAGAAAACCTGTGTTGCATGGATCAAAAGGAAATAAATTGTAAGTTTTTTTTTCTTTGAAGTGTAATATCAAGATGAAATAATACTGTAAAAGTGACATTCAGACTAGATACTAGAATATGCCATGCTTCAATTGATCTGTGAATAAAAACCCGGCAAAGCTGCACTCTGAGGGCGGTTTCATGAAGCTAAGGAAATCTTTGTATTTGGTTAGCTCAGACTAAATTTGTTATTGAAAGTCGCAGACATAATGCTTTGTGAAACTCCACACCCTAGTTGGTTTACAGTTTTGAAGGAGTGCTTTGAAATTATGTGCATGTTTACAGTTATTCCTTACTTGGAAGAATATCAAATCATCTGTATTTATCATAGGGGGCATTTTTCATGAAACCACTTTGTCAACTCACCAGTAATTTCATTAGGAATTGTAATCAGTTGGACTTTCACATGAGATATCTATTAAAAAATTCACTCTTTTATCAGACAGTTTTGCAACTCACAAAGTAATTTCATACGTTATTGTTGATCACTTATATTTGTTTAAATGCTTGAACTCATCAGTAATTCATAACGAAAATTATCCATTTGTAATGAATTCTTACAATCACCTCTGATTCTACAACAAATAATTGCAACTCACAAGTAATTTCACATGTAATTTCCATAGCATGCAATTTAAGAAGACAAGATTTTTATGTCTATTATCATCACTCGTAGTTTCGCATGAAATAATTGCAACTCAATAGTAACATCACAGAGATTGTACCTTTTTTCATGAATACTTGGAACCAAGTTTTATTTTTACATTAAATAATTTTAAATCGCTTATAATCTTTTATGAAAACTTGCAATATATCTTAAATCCACATGGATTACACATAATAATAACAAATGCTTATCTTCTAAAAGTGCCCATACTAACAGATACACACATGCCTTAATCTACATGGAAGAAACACTTTTACAATCGTACAAGTAATTTTTACAACTCATAGAAAATTTCACATAGGACACCTTCAATTCACTAATATTTTCTTTGGAAGGTACTTTAATAATAATAATAAAATATTACCTTCAGTTATTGGTTTTTAATTTCATTTAGGTATTTATCTGGGAGGAATAGTGGAGACACACCCCATCTCATTCCAGCTTCTAAAAAATATCGGCAAACACATGAGTGTCTAAAGATGTGTGAAAAAAATACCGACAAAAATACAGATATCAAATGATGATAAAAATATTAAGGGGATTTATGAAATACAACTAATTTCCATTAAATTAAGAGAAATTCAGTATCCTGAAATTATGACGACTTAAGTACTGATTAATTGAAATAGTGTTCAGAATTGTTGTAAACTATGCTGCTTTTAATATTCATTGTTCATTCCTTTGATTCGTTTGAGATATATGAATTTAGACTTATTGAGATTTATTTTTATGTATATAATCCAGTTTGTAACAAAACAACAACTTAAAATTATATCTGTTGAATGAAATATCTGAAATCATCTGAAATAGAATTAACTTTTTAAGCTTTCATAAAGATAAAACTGATCATAGGTATAATTTTATATAAAATTACCAAAAATCATGATAAATGTGATAGAAATGAATATGTGGAAAAGATAACTTTTGAAATTTATTCTTAATCTTGACTATGAAATATATCAGAATAGGTCACAGCTAATTGTATGTTTTCAACGTGGTCAAATTAATCAAAAGAAGTAATATTTACTTTTAGCCATGCTGTATTTTACAGACAAGGACAATATGAAAGTATGAATTGACGTTTTAAGAAATTCTTGCCATCACATGAACCTTTGTTGTTCCAAATGTCCCATATGATTCAGTCCGTTGTTAGAGAAATATTTGTTAAACAACGTCACTGCACTTGTTGTACAAGGCTTAACCAGCTGAATGAACGCAACTCACTGTCCTGCACTTTCACATTCACCAAAAATATATTTTATTTCCCCCCAAAATATCACCTTTTGCTCTATTACTTGATGAGTTATTTTTTTTATAGTTAGATATTGTTGGCACTCCTCCTTTCATAAATGCAATATTAATCATCATAAATTTTGCAGGAGCAATTATTTTTTTAAGAATATTAATTTGCAAGCAGGGCTGGCAGACCAGTGAGTTCCATTGGTAGAAAGTACCAGAAATATGATGATAATAATAACGCCCCTGGCTATAAGCTACTGAATCTGGCAAGTTGATTTGTTGAAATCAAACTTGCTCTAGAATGATAGCATTTGTTATAGCAGGCTTGAGATACCAGGGCCCAGAGTGTGTGTTCAGCTTCATACTGGAGTTGAATGCAATGTATTCGGAGGTTGTTTCACCAAGAGCTTTTAAGATCAATTTCAGTTTTTGTCATGAGATTTGAATGATGGAAGGAACTCTAAGTGATCACACGGTCTGTACACATAAATGAATAAGCAAGACACACATTAAAATTTGTCTTGATTTTAACTGTTTCTGGTCATAGCTCAAGTATTAGGATGTCTTTGCGGTGGACCCTTTTACATAAATTTTATCAGGAGATAACATAAAAATAAGTTGAGAACTCAAAAAGATTCTTTTCTTGTGATTTAAAATCACTCTTAAATATCTGATTGGCTGCAGTATGTATTACATCATGTTATTTTGATAGTCACATCACTTTTTGATAACTTGATAATTAAATAATAATCATTGACACATTAACCAGAAATGAAGTCATAAACTCTTTGTGAAATACTCTTGGTATGACTACAGTAGTCTAGTGTGGCCTATCCTTGTTAAAACAACTGCATATATCTGTAAACTATACATACGTTCTTATCAGCAGTAATTTTTTTTTAAATGGGCGTATTGCATAGCATGAATAAGAACATGGTGTAATCAGTGGGGGATGGAGAGGGGGTATAGGGGTTTAAACCCAAAGTTCACAGCGGCTCATTGTCATTGCATCAGTCTACCCCCCCCCCCCTCTCCTAGCACAAAGGTAGATCGCTACTGGTTATCAAGATATGAAATCCAATAAGGCACCTCACCAGAAGTTAGCTCTGTCTTTCCGCAAGAAATCTGCATTTATCCTTTGCTAACCTCACACCTCACGATGTACAAATCAATGAGGATTGTGGGGAAAGCTACTCTGGGAGCCGCAGAGAGGGACACCTTGTGAAAAGACGCTGCTCCGACTCTTGCCCAGGTGCCTCACAAACTGCCTGCATTCGACCAAAATTTTGAAAATATTTTGAGTGATAAGAGTAGCTTTCCAAACTTCCTTGTCCGTGGGTTTTATTTTCTCAATTACCATACCCATTTATATGGTTTTCATTATTTTGTGTCCTGCTATTGTATTATTTTGTGTGTTTGTGTATACCACTCAGTATTGCCTGCATGTGTATTTTGACAAAGAAACATGGACTGCAGTTGGAGTTATTGCTTTATTTGCGTTAATAGTTCAATTAACTCTTCACTTTTTGTTCCTTTCTTTGCGTTTCCTTTGACCGGTTTAAATTAAATCCTATCATATTTTCATGCTCTTGTATGAAATTTCTAAATCATCATCATGGAATTTTATTAATGATTGTTTAAACTTTTATAACCTGTATATAGGTATGTTTTCCCCAAAGTGTGCATGGATGAAAAAAGTGTATATACAGCTTGATATTTCTTATATATCCTGGCCCGATGTAATTTTGAACCCCACCCTTCATTTTTCTTACTGTTTTCTCTCTGTATGTACCAACTTTAAGTTATCTTGTTCAAAGCATCCATAGGAACAACTAAAAATATATATTATAATGTTTGCATGTATTGCATGTTGGTGTGTTGATCCCGTATCAACCATCTTTTTTCAATGATGAACTATTTTTGCAGTATTCTAAGCTAAATTAAATGTATGGTAAGAGCATTATATCAAGATCAAGTTATTATGCTTGTAAATTCATGCTCCCCTTACTCTTGTTTGAAACATGAACATACACAGCCATGTGTAATATACAAAAAATATGACAATCTGTATTATGGGCAATTTGTGTGTTGCATTTTTGGAATTAAAAGAATGTGAGTGATGTATTAAGACTGATTATATATATAATTGTGTGAAGGAAGAGGAGACAGAGAGAGTAGGGAAGAAAGAGAGAGGGATTGAGAGAGAGACAAAAGGGAGGTGTGAGGGTGGGGAAGAGGGGGAGTGAGTGAAGGGAGAGAGAGAGAGAGAGTGTGTGCCGGGGAGGGGAGGGTAAAGATTGGGGGAAAAGGAGAGGAAAGAGGGGATCGGGGAGTGATAAATATACATATATAAAGAGGGTGGGGATGAAGGGATTTATAGGGGAAGGAGAGATGGCAGTAGTAATAGCAGATGTAGTAGTAGTAGTAGTAATAGTAGCAAATTATGGTATTAGTAGTATAAGTAGAAGTGGTAGTAGTAGTAGTAGCAGCAGCAGCAGCAAATTATAGTATTAGTAGTAGAAGTAGTAGTAGTAGTAGCAGCAGCAGCATCAGTAGTAGTAATAGTATTAGTAGTAGTGGTGGTAGTAGTGGTAGTAGTAGTAGTAGTAGTATTAGTAGTTAGTAGTAGTAGTAGTAGTAGACGTAGTAGTAGCAGAAGCAAATTATAGTATTAGTAGTAGTAGAAGTAGTAGTAGTCGTAGTAGTAGTAGTAGTAGTAGTAGTAGTAGTAGTAGTAGTAGTAGTATAAGTAGAAGTGGTAGTAGTAGTAGTAGCAGCAGCAGCAGCAAATTATAGTATTAGTAGTAGAAGTAGTAGTAGTAGTAGCAGCAGCAGCATCAGTAGTAGTAATAGTATTAGTAGTAGTAGTGGTAGTAGTAGTAGTAGTAGTAGTAGTATTGGTAGTTAGTAGTAGTAGTAGTAGTAGTAGTAGTAGACGTAGTAGTAGACGTAGTAGTAGCAGAAGCAAATTATAGTATTAGTAGTAGTAGAAGTAGTAGTCGTAGTAGTAGTAGTAGTAGTAGTAGTAGTAGTAGTAGTAGTAGTATAAGTAGAAGTGGTAGTAGTAGTAGTAGCAGCAGCAGCAGCAAATTATAGTATTAGTAGTAGAAGTAGTAGTAGTAGTAGCAGCAGCAGCATCAGTAGTAGTAACAGTATTAGTAGTAGTGGTGGTAGTAGTGGTAGTAGTGGTGGTAGTAGTAGTATTAGTAGTTAGTAGTAGTAGTAGTAGTAGTAGTAGTAGACGTAGTAGTAGCAGAAGCAAATTATAGTATTAGTAGTAGTAGAAGTAGTAGTAGAAGTAGAAGTGGTAGTAGTAGTAGTAGCAGCAGCAGCAGCAAATTATAGTATTAGTAGTAGAAGTAGTAGTAGTAGTAGCAGCATCAGTAGTAGTAATAGTATTAGTAGTAGTGGTGGTAGTAGTGGTAGTAGTGGTGGTAGTAGTAGTAGTAGTTAGTAGTAGTAGTAGTAGTAGTAGTAGTAGTAGACGTAGTAGTAGCAGAAGCAAATTATAGTATTAGTAGTAGTAGAAGTAGTAGTCGTAGTAGTAGTAGTAGTAGTAGTAGTAGTAGTAGTAGTAGTAGTAGTAGTAGTAGTAGTAGTAGTAGTAGTAGTTGTAGTAGTAGTAGTTGTTGTTGTACAGTAGAAGTAGTAGCAGCAGGCAGGAATAGTTATGTGTTATTATTGTTATTGCTGGTGTCATTGCTCAATAGTAGCGGAAGAATGTCTCAAATAAAAAGAAGGAAATAAAACACAATCAATCCCAAAATGAGATGAATGTAGCCTACATATCGCGTGTTACCGAGGGAACATCTATTTTCATCTCAAACTTCAAACTTTATTTACTCTCGTCAGAATGTCAAAATACCCGAAAATGAAAATCACTACGTGCAGTTTAATGGGTACTTTTTTCGGTCCAAGTCTTTATTAATGATGTCATGGTATTATGATGGACTTTATGGGTATTCCCCGATCATCTCATATTCCTCTTATACTCATTGTCACATGACATGAGTATAATTAAAGCGGGTGTATTTTTCGGTTAAAGCTTTTGCTATTATACAGATCAGTGGTTATTATGATGTCGGGGGCTTTCCTCTTTATTTGTATTTTCTCTTCATTCATTGTCACATGTCTAACAATTGAATTGCCTTTTCTAGCTGAATATAAAGCAATATCTATTTACATATAACCTTCCTACACCTTTACACAATATTTGTTCCGGTTCCGGAAAAAATATATATTGGTAAAAAACAACATGTACTGTAGATAATCATGTACAATTACTAGTAGTAGGGGAAAATGATAGACATTATAAAAAGAATGATCACGCAGTTATAATTATAATCAAACAAACAATATTTACATGAACATAATTGAACATTTTTTGATAACGTATGTAAAGTTTCATCTTCCATCTACTTTTTTAGACAATATAAGTAACGCAAACTGACTACAAACATGATGAACTCAATAATAATCATAAACATGGAAACTGTAGTAATTTCCGATGTGATTAAAATTTGAAGAAAAAAATCACAATAGTTAAAGATATTTCATTTTCACATTCTAAAATCTCGCTCATCAAATGAAGTCGATACTTACTTTTCCAACTTTGTGAGATTATCACCATTATTGTCATCAATTATTACCATGTTAATTTGCCACCTGGTCTCATCCCAAAAAACTATAACTATCTAAACCTTGTTCGTTTACCAGCCATTTGGGCTAGCCGATTTACCATTTTATCTTATCTCCACTTAGGTTATTCCATTTTTTTCTAATATTCACTTATCCCTGTATAGATCATCATCACCATCATCACCAACACCATCACCAATATCAACAAGACTATACATGCAGTCATCATCGTCATCATTATCATCCGCTTTATCATCACCATCATCATCACCATCATTATCATCATCATCAGCAGCAGCATAATCGTCGTTATCATCATTATCATCATCATAATCATCATCTTCATAATCAGCATCATCACCATCGATCGTTACCAGTACCATCACTAATATCAACACGACTATACATTCAATCATCATCATTATCGTTATCATCATCACCATCATAATAATCATCATAACTATCATCATCGTCATCATCACCATCATCACCAACATTACCATCATCATCATCACCATCATCATCGTCATCATCATCATTATCATACCCCCTTAATCTTGATAATTCAGCAAGTTGGGATATTAGAATGATGTACATACGTAAACATACATTTTAACATGACGCCTTCCCATTATACCCTAAGCGCTTTACAATATGAAATATCAAAGAATAGTATTGTTTGACACCTTCATCTTTTTATAGTAATTATAATTTTTCACTGTGATTTAGCATTCACTTTTCCTAGGTAAGGAATCTTTTCGTATACACCATGATCTGCTTCCCCCGGAGAAGCACAAGCTTCCCCTGCTCAGGGGCACAACAGTCGGCACTGATCATTGGCCACTTATTCTTCAAAGGAGAGAACTCTAAGATACTCCCCACAGACGTCAGTTTGCCATCCATTAGACGCATCTCTTCAACAGAACACTTCTGACGATTGGGATCAAAATGTCGGATGTAGAGGGCGTCTCTTCCTTGATCAGCCGTGATGCTTCGGAGATACTTGTCATGGAAATGTGTGACAGATGTCACTGTGAAATCGTTGCGATTAAGAACTGCAAGGTCGTCTCCTGAAGCACAGCGAGTACGGACAACAATGTCCCCTTGCCAAAGTACAGCGATGTCAATAATTGGTGTGTCTTTGACAGAAACAGAAGATGTTACTTCGTTACTCTCTTGGCTGACGATGTTAATGATACATTCCCCTTGAGCAACTGCCAAAATTCGTCGGTTGCGAGATACGTTATCAACAGCAAGAATCACAGGCGTGCCTAGATATAAAGGGACTCTCTCGATAAATTCCCATGTTTGTTTCTGGAAGATGAACAACGATCCGTCAGTTGTTCCACAAGCAACCTTCTCATCATCGAGAAGAGCCAGTCTGTAGATGTTTCGAGGAAATTCACCGTTCACGACTTTACATGCTTGCTGTTCCTGGAAGTCAACCAGAACGAGGGAATCGCTTCTCTTGTCGATTACAATGACGTTTTTTTTGTTGGTAAACCCGACCAAGGCAGGCTCACTGATATCAACGGTAAGCGATGGCTTAAGAACCCAACTTCCATCCAGTCCCTGCAATATACCGAGATTTGGTCCCGACTCTCTTTCGAAATTGACTTGTCGTGCTTTCTCTACTATCGGTAGGGCCAAACGCTCGACGTTGTCTTTTTGAAGACTTTGCATCATCTCACCTTCCACTTCCGAATAGTTTTTAAGCAACAAGATCTCATTTTTAATAAGTGTTTCGGCCTTCATTCGCGAATTTTCGATTGCAGAGCTTTGATTCTTCAAACACGTTTTCGCACAGTCATTCAGTTTTCCCATAAGCAACTGCAGTTCGTCCTGTAAAATGCACTGTCTCTTTAAGATATCCTGCCTTCCTTGGTCGATGACGGCAAGGTTCTTCTTCAATCTTACTGCTCTCCTGATGTTGATTTGTTCAATCTCTCTATCGGCTTCTTTATTGATCGACTCCAAAGTCTGCTTTCCTTCCTCTTCAACGTATTCAATCGCCTCGTGAATTGCCTCTTGCATCTTTACCTCGACCTTTGCAAGATGTGTTGATGCTTCTGCGACAAGCTTTTCAACTGACGCTTCGGATTTCCCAAGTTGCTTCGTCTCTTCAATCATCCGCTGCAACTTACATCTCCGTTCATCCAGAATTTCTTCCACTTCTCTTATGTCACAAGGCTTGTGTGACGTTGTTGCGCAGTTGTGGCAAATGATACTCTGATGGTCTTCGCAAAAGATTTCGGCTCTCCTTGTGTGGTGCTTGTGGCAAGTCCACTTGTTGAGGACCTTATCGGTGACGATGTTTTGTTGGCATTTCTTAGCGCATCCATTGCAGAGGTTTTTCCTAATGCTGTTGAGGGTATAGTTTGCTACAGTTTCGCTGCAATCGTCGTTTGTGCACATTTGGCAGCGGAAATCAGTCGTTTCTTCAGAAAACGCCATGGCCATCTTAGTTTATGAAAGTCGTTACTCTGACCTAGAAATATATGAAAAAGGTATACGGTTTCTGATACCACCCATACGAAATCTCGTTAGGTAGGGGGAATTGAAAAGACACGAGTAAGAGAAACTTTAAAGAAGAGAAATGAGGGTGAAAAGGAGAGAGGGGGAGAGAGAGAGAGAGAGAGGGTATTCTTTCACAATTTATGACTATTAATTCGAATTTGTATTCCAATCTGTATAGTAGGCTTATCGCAGGTTTTCACAAAATTGTTGAGGCAGAAACTATTTTTCTTTAAAGTATTTCATTTCATGAACCAGTCACCGGATCAGAGCGTTAGGAACACTAAAACTACATTTTCATTTTACAAATTGTTATTATTTTAACCGCAATTTTTCTTACCAGAATTGTAGGCCAGGACACCGGGAGTTTTGGACTTGTCAGAAGGCTCAGCTCGTCACCCTTGATTTTGAAGCATACAGTTTCCAATTTTATCAACAGGAACTGACACAAACTCCATAGCACTGGTGAACCTTATGTTCTGTCGAGCGGTTGATGTAATACACCTCTACGTATCATAATAAAGCTAACAAGCATCCGACCAATGAGACTCTACCCTTAGTCATAACACAGTTCAATGATTTCTATTGAATGGTGCGAATATTCATTCCTAAAGATTGAAAAAAAAAATTATGACGAATTGTTGAAACTAAATGAACCAGAAACTGGTCCTGGTGTTCCACTCTTTTATAAGATATCAGGCTATCAATTCGCAATAGCCTATATTCATATTATTAATCTCAAGCTTGATTTTTTGTTTCATGATTTATTTTTTCTTAAAGAAATGTTTCGTCTTGTTTTTCTTGTTATCTTGTTGGAAACTTCATCGAACATGGACAATAAAAAAAATCCCTTTGATATTACTTTGTCATATTCTTCCCGACATGCCTCCCTCTCTTTATCTCTCGCCCTTTATCTCATTTTTTTTAAAACACGTGCACACCTTGGTATCAACAACGGATACACCATTTTCATTATTATATTAGATGCAAGATAAAAGAGCAATGTAATTAAAATGCAATTGCTCAAGGGCCGTGCCGGGAATAGAATCCCGGACTTTCATGGTGAGGTCGGGCGCCCTAGCCCACTCAGCCACGACTCTTCGCCTCACGCGCATGTCCACACACACCCTCATCCTCCCACACACCAATACACACACACACACACCCAAACGTAAACGCTCCCATGTGCATGTTTTATCTGTGCTTTCTTTTTTCTCTCTTACATCCTCTCTAGCTAACTGTCTCTATATATTTTCTCCATTGATTACGCATTCAATTACTGGGGAGGGGATGCTAGAAACCCGTAAAATTCTAGCAAAAATGTATTTTTTATTGAATCATATTGTATTTACCAAGATTATTGGCATCAGATGTCGTTTAATCAACTATTAAAAAGAATCGTGTGCCTTATAGGTATGATGAAGTCAATATAATCTCTGGGTTAATAGTAAACTAGCAACCTGAATATAAATAAAAACAAATGAGCAAAGGGAGGGGAGAAGTGTATCTAACATCATCTTACGCCAATATATTTCTGTTAGATTTAGCAATTTGAATATGGAAAACTATTTTTAAAGAAATATATTTGAAAAATAATAGAGCATTTAATACACATCCTTTTTCATGCTGTATTTCATCTTACTAAATGTATTGGCCAAAAATACAAAGGCTCCCGTCCCTCCAGCCCCCTCACTTCCTCAGCCGCTGCACAACAATGAACATGAAAAGAGTTTCCTATTGGGTTGACGTCATTCGTTATTATAAATACACCCTGAAAACGGGAAACCCATACCAATATCTGATATACTTGATAACATAAAATAATCCCATTCCCCCAATACATACAATGACCTCGTTTTGGGAGTGTTTTTCAAATTCTCTGAAAGGGTTTATCGCATTTTCGCACAATACAAAAAAAAAATAATATGAAGCTCCCTTCTTTTTTCGATGTGCTTGGAAGATTTACGACGGGGATCCATATTTCAATCAATACGTCGTTCCAGATTCCGGTTCAAGATTTTATTACCTATCCAATAACAGCAACAACAAACAAACTAATAACACTAGGGTTGAAATAAATAACATGATTATTCATTTAAAAAGTCCGGAGAAAAATACAAGAAAAAATATCAAAGTTGATTTAGGATTAAGATGGGAACGGTCTGATAATATGCTTACCCCCGGCACGTTATCGAACGAAATTATATTGTGGCGAAAATGGAGGGAAGGGGGAAAGAGATGTGCTTCACGGGGGCTCTTCAATCCCACCGCTGCCACCAGTGTGGCGAAAATGGAGGGAAGGGGGAAAGAGATGTGCTTCACGGGGGCTCTTCAATCCCACCGCTGCCCCCGGTGTGGCGAAAATAGAGGGGGGGGTGTGGTTCACAGGGGCTTTCCAATCCTTCTCTCTCTTTTATATCAACTATAGTTCGAGGGGGTATGGGTAGTACTGGGAAAATGGGGTACGGGGCGCTTCTCTCTCGATCAATCCCTCTCTTGGTAGCGAGCGGTCAACAAAGCAACAGTGGGGCTGAGATCCACGCATTGTGTATGACATAGGTGCTAAACCAATGACGACACGGAGAGCATAATCTTGCAGTGCAACTATATTGGGGCTCTCCAGCTCCCATTTTATTGATACTACTTCCAACCAATCATACTGATGCAGTGTATATACAGTGAAGGCCAATACCAATGCATTATACATGGCCATATAAAAAGTGAACATGATAAATATAATAATAGAACAAGCCAATGAGAACTTGGGTCGGCGCAGGCATCAATGTTTTGGACTATACATATCCCTTGACCCATAACAGTATATAACGGTCCCTAATCTATCTGCATAATCCCTTCTCATTGCACTGTGGGGCTGGCTTGGCAAACATTGCGAGGAAGGGGTTTGGAACAGGTATATGAGCAGTACATCATTAATGTACTATGCATTAAAGTAAGCTGTCCCTTGCTTTCCCAACTGCGCCTGTCAGCCTAACTGCCCACATGCCTGAGTCTTTCCTACCCTAATGATTAAGTCCCTGTGTAAACAGTGGATGGTGGAACCCCAACAAGTTTATGTAACAATTTGCCTAACCCTATTAAACTCTTCTCCTATGTAAACCCATGGGCAGTGCTTTAGTGTACACTAGTAACCCCATACTAACAATGGATACCCCTTGTTTTGGTATGGCTATGCAAACAGCCATGGCAATGAGATGACCATAATATACGTAGGGGAGGCTAGGACGCTGTTCGTGTAATACACATACTAGGCAGCCCCGTGGTAGTTCCTCGACCCATGTATTATTATGTAACCCCATACCAAGGATGTAGCAAGCCCTATGAATCCCCCTTGTTTTGGTATGGCTATGCAAACAGCCATGGCAATGAGACGACCATAATATACGTAGGGGAGGCTAGGACGCTGTTCGTGTAATACACATACTAGGCAGTCCCGAGGTAGTTCCTCGACCCATGTATTATTATGTAACCCCATACCAAGGATGTAACAAGCCCTATGAATCCCCCACTAACCTAACGTGATGTGGCCTAGTATGTAAACCCCATAGAGTAATTGGGGATGCACAGCCAGTACATGGATGCTGTTCGTGTGAGCAAGCTAGCTCGAGCATTTACTAGGCTACCCATTAGTAACTGTGCACCACCGCCCACCCATAGGCGTTGTATACCAGCCTTCTGCCCCCCACCCAACCCAAGGTGGATGTAGATGGTAACCTACATTGGTGTTGATGCCTGGCCCCCCAGTCTCACGACTGAAATTTAGATGCTTGGTGGTACGGAAGTTGCCTGCTCGAGTCTGCTCTGGAAGTGCCTCTCTTTTACCCGAAAAATCCTCCCTATTTATACCCTTCGAGCGAGCCCTTCTATACCACTCAAGCATAGACTCTGGGAGAGTTACATAAGCATTACTTCTGCTCATTAAGCATTGTAAACCCCGGAAGATAGTTTTACCCATAGGGAGCTGTACTTAAAATTCAGCTATTTCTCCCCACTCTAAACACAGGGGCTGGAAATAGCCCGACCAGGGTAACTATATCTGGCCTCGATCATAGCCTCCCTTGTTCTCTACTCCTAAGAGTTACAATTAATCGCTTAAGTCAATACCTCTCGAACTTTGTCTTAACTACTGGAGTGGAGCTGGAAGTAGGGCTGTGCGGTATTGGATGGGTTAGTGCTAGGTTTTCACAAGCTTCCATTGTCTGGAGATTTTGGTCATTTATAAAAAGGTAGTTTAAGCCTATTCCACTCCTGGGTAATGGTCAATCAGTGCTACTGCGTGTAGGTGTTGGTCGGCCTGGGAGTGAAACAGTTAAACTGGAGAGAATTTTGCCTGTCCCTCTCTTCCCGCGAGAGGGCTCTTTACCTTAAAGCTGCATTGCGGGTTTTTACCTAGCTCAAAGTGACATTTCGTCACACAGCCCCCTCCCCAGCTCGATACTCCTGGATCGAGGAAATTACTTTGGTCTGGCAAAATATTTTCCATTCCATCAACACATTGACTAATACCGTCCTACCAAAGTGCAAAAAAGACCTACATAACTATCTACTTCCATCTAACTTCTTGCTCTACTTACATCTACTTGGGGTTCCTAAACAATGCTATACCCCTCTAATCGGCTAAGTCACAATACAAAACAAAACAACTGAGCATCCACCCTCTAGTGTTCTACCATATCCCTTATAGTAACACACATATTTAAGTGAATATCCTATCCGTTTTGAGCACACCAAAGTTGCATTAAGCACCCGGGATCTTACTGTATCTCTACGAAACCAATGCCTTACTAAAATATGATAATAACTTATACCTACGCAACCAAATCAAGTTCGTACTAGAAGATTATAGACTATTTAGCTCTCTAAATCCCTACGCCTACCGTGACACCATAAACACACAATCTATGTAATAACTATGCATAACGAGAGTATACCTACCACCTACCAATTTGCCTTACAACCCGATCCTTGACTATTCAACTATTTAACAAAAATCTACCTACGTTCTAATATTCTCTTCCACCTTCCTACAGAAAACACACTTCATACAAAGAAAGTTATAACCTTACAGTCTGACACTTACTGTATTAACTCTAAACCATCGTTTATTGACGTACCGAACTATATTGACGTACATAACTCAAGCCGTGTCCTGCTAAGGACAAGGAGAATAGATAGTAGAATGCAGTGACAAAGATGAGTGACAAGAAGGTTGTGAGAAAAGAAGGGAGAATAGTCTGCTTCTAGGTAGTCTGCAGAGGTATTATAGGAGGGTAGGAAAGTTTGTTAAAAAGAATAAGGTATGGAAATTCGTTAATGCAAGTAGTGGAGAGTAGTAGGATAGTACTACGCTGAGTAGCGTGACAGATTTGAAGTGCCGAGAAGAAATGGCAAGGAAAAGAGAAAAGAGAATAAGGATACAATAGAACCTACGTTTTATCAACAAAAATAATGAACCATACCTATCAATGCCAAAGCATTAGACGTAGTCATCAAGGTATACAGTCCTTCGCTTTTGATATACTCATGACCCACTAAAATCAAATCTACTGCTCTTATAGAAATCAGGGTTCAAAGTCTATTCAGTCTCTTAATCCTGCGTCTTTCATTTAAAGAGAGACCAATCATCATGCCCAATGTCTTTCCAGTCATTGTTCAGATCATTATCGATGGGGCATTACACAACCCATATTTCTCCTTCCCTTGGTCCATTCTAGTAGAAAGGGCTGCTCTCGGTTCCTCGTGTCCTCATTGTCCTCATCCAGTTCCCTGCGTAGCATCTATCCAGGTCCAAACTGCGGAACCATTTGCTTCTCCTAACAGTTCTTTGGTGTTGCCAGTCCGTGTGATTGGATAGGCATCGTTTAATGCGACGTCATCGATTTTCCAAAATTCAACACAGAACCTTGTCGAAACATTCCTTTTCTCCGTAAAACAAAAAGGTGATTAACATGGGCTGCAAGATGGTTCATTCCATTGACCAGCATTTTCCAACCAGTTCATCTGCCTCAGTCTGCTTCCACCTTACAAACCGTACTGGTGACTGCCTGATGTGTGTCATTCATCTCGTATGAATATGATGCTTACTCAATCCATAACAATTATCACTGTCCGCCCTGGCAAATAAAGTTGACATTCCGCGAAAAAAACGTTTTACTGCGGCCTCCTGCCCATGATTCCAGCGTTCACTAAATGATTTGATTGAACTTGGATGTCATAGTCCAAATGCCCTTCTCCATTCAAGAATGTAGAGTTTCTGTTATAGGCTATGTGTGAACGTCCTGCCAATCGTTGGGATTGATACACAAATCAATTGTGATTCAGCTCCTCCACTGATCCACGTTATCACTGTTTGCTTACGTCTCACCGTGGTTGTAGCGACAGAAGGTCCAACGAATATCATTTGCATATAACAGTCAATTGTATATGAAGTAGAGTCCATATAACTGTTTCCGGTGAATCTCATACACATAACTTAATCTCCGCTACCAAGTATCACACAAATCATAGGCACACAGAACTGCACTGTATCCCCACTAATAGCAGGTACAGAATTTCAAGTGCTCTAGCCCTGTCAATGTGCCCATAACAGCGGTCAACTTAAAGGCCGATTGTTCAGTTTCTTTTCACCACTCCATCCCCTTGCATATAGCGACGGGTTTTTGTTTTGTTTATACCATAATGACACTGCTTTTCCACCACTCTGCTTCTCCAAGTCTCATCACGGGTGTCTCCCGACTTTCGCTCTGCGACCTTAGCATTTCGGTCTAAGCGGCTCTGCCATGCCATCTCTGTCTTGCTGTCTCACTAGCCATGCTCCGCCTTCACAGCCCTGCTGTCTCCCCGGCTCTGCTCTGCCTTCATAGCCCTGCTGTCTCCCTGGCTCTGCTCTGCCGTCACAGCCCTGCTGTCTCCCTGGCTCTGCTCTGCCTTCACAGCCCTGCTGTCTCCCTGGCTCTGCATGCCGTCACAGCCCTGCTGTCTCCCTGGCTCTGCATGCCGTCACAGCCCTGCTGTCTCACTGGCTCTGCTCTGCCGTCACAGCCCTGCTGTCTCCCTGGCTCTGCTCTGCCGTCACAGCCCTGCTGTCTCACTGGCTCTGCTCTGCCGTCACAGCCCTGCTGTCTCCTGGCTCTGCTCTGCCGTCACAGCCCTGCTGTCTCCTGGCTCTGCTCTGCCGTCACAGCCCTGCTGTCTCCCTGGCTCTGCATGCCGTCACAGCCCTGCTGTCTCCCTGGATCTGCATGCCGTCACAGCCCTGCTGTCTCCCTGGCTCTGCATGCCGTCACAGCCCTGCTGTCTCCTGGCTCTGGTACCTGCTGTATATTGGATACTGCAAGTGATTGCGTAGCTCGTGGATTGTAGCGGTCAGTACCTGCTGTGTTAGGTACTGCTAGCTGCACTGCTACATGTTGATTGTAGTGGACAGTACCTAGCCGTTGTGTTAGGTACTGCTAGCTGTACTGCTGCCCGTTGATTGTAGCGGTCAGTACCTGATGTGTTAGCCGTTAGGTACTGCTAGCTGCACTGATTCCCGTTGATTGTAGTGGTCAGTACCTGTTGTGTTAGGTACTGCTAGATGTACTGCTACCCGTTGATTGTAGTGGTCAGTACCTGTTGTGTCAGGTACTGCTAGATGTACTGCTGCCCGTTGATTGTAGCGGTCAGTACCTGATGTGTTAGGTACTGCTAGCTGCACTGATTCCCGTTGGTTGTAGTGGTCAGTACCTGTTGTGTTAGGTACTGCTAGGTGTACTGCTGCCCGTTGATTGTAGTGGTCAGTACCTGATGTGTTAGGTACTGCTAGCTGCACTGATTCCCGTTGATTGTAGTTGTCAGTACCTGTTGTGTTAGGTACTGCTAGCTGCACTGCTGCCCGTTGTAGTGGACAGTACCTGCTATGTTAGGTACTGCTAGGTGTACTGCTGCCCGTTGATTGTAGTGGTCAGTACCTGTTGTGTTAGGTACTGTTAGCTGTACTACAGCCCATTGATTGTAGTGGACAGTACCTGTTGTGTTAGGTACTGCTATATACATGTAGCTCTGCATTGATGCACGTGGGTTGTACTACCGCCGACTCAGCTCACTACCTGCTCCCTCTCAGCAGCCATTTCTCCTAGCTGCCTTCCCGTAGCTCAGCCCTCCTTGTTGGCGGTCCATTCACTGCCACGCCTGCTGTACTATCAGCCAATCGAGCATACATGTTGTAGTGTAACTGCATCCACTCAGCTCGCGTTTTCCATGTCTATGCTGCGGATTCCAGCAACCAGTCTGACACTGCAATCAGCTAACTCTCCAATGCCAGTTAACAACAGTCAATTGATCTCATCCCACCGCTGCCACCAGTGTGGCGAAAATGGAGGGAAGGGGGAAAGAGATGTGCTTCACGGGGGCTCTTCAATCCCACCGCTGCCACCAGTGTGGCGAAAATGGAGGGAAGGGGGAAAGAGATGTGCTTCACGGGGGCTCTTCAATCCCACCGCTGCCCCCGGTGTGGCGAAAATAGAGGGGGGGGGGGTGTGGTTCACAGGGGCTTTCCAATCCTTCTCTCTCTTTTATATCAACTATAGTTCGAGGGGGTATGGGTAGTACTGGGAAAATGGGGTACGGGGCGCTTCTCTCTCGATCAATCCCTCTCTTGGTAGCGAGCGGTCAACAAAGCAACAGTGGGGCTGAGATCCACGCATTGTGTATGACATAGGTGCTAAACCAATGACGACACGGAGAGCATAATCTTGCAGTGCAACTATATTGGGGCTCTCCAGCTCCCATTTTATTGATACTACTTCCAACCAATCATACTGATGCAGTGTATATACAGTGAAGGCCAATACCAATGCATTATACATGGCCATATAAAAAGTGAACATGATAAATATAATAATAGAACAAGCCAATGAGAACTTGGGTCGGCGCAGGCATCAATGTTTTGGACTATACATATCCCTTGACCCATAACAGTATATAACGGTCCCTAATCTATCTGCATAATCCCTTCTCATTGCACTGTGGGGCTGGCTTGGCAAACATTGCGAGGAAGGGGTTTGGAACAGGTATATGAGCAGTACATCATTAATATACTATGCATTAAAGTAAGCTGTCCCTTGCTTTCCCAACTGCGCCTGTCAGCCTAACTGCCCACATGCCTGAGTCTTTCCTACCCTAATGATTAAGTCCCTGTGTAAACAGTGGATGGTGGAACCCCAACAAGTTTATGTAACAATTTGCCTAACCCTATTAAACTCTTCTCCTATGTAAACCCATGGGCAGTGCTTTAGTGTACACTAGTAACCCCATACTAACAATGGATACCCCTTGTTTTGGTATGGCTATGCAAACAGCCATGGCAATGAGATGACCATAATATACGTAGGGGAGGCTAGGACGCTGTTCGTGTAATACACATACTAGGCAGCCCCGTGGTAGTTCCTCGACCCATGTATTATTATGTAACCCCATACCAAGGATGTAGCAAGCCCTATGAATCCCCCTTGTTTTGGTATGGCTATGCAAACAGCCATGGCAATGAGACGACCATAATATACGTAGGGGAGGCTAGGACGCTGTTCGTGTAATACACATACTAGGCAGTCCCGAGGTAGTTCCTCGACCCATGT
The DNA here is from genome assembly GCF_037042905.1 of Lytechinus pictus. Lineage (NCBI taxonomy): Eukaryota > Metazoa > Echinodermata > Echinoidea > Temnopleuroida > Toxopneustidae > Lytechinus > Lytechinus pictus. The sequence continues at coordinate 15,423,238 of NC_087248.1, read as the reverse complement.
ATTATTATGTAACCCCATACCAAGGATGTAACAAGCCCTATGAATCCCCCACTAACCTAACGTGATGTGGCCTAGTATGTAAACCCCATAGAGTAATTGGGGATGCACAGCCAGTACATGGATGCTGTTCGTGTGAGCAAGCTAGCTCGAGCATTTACTAGGCTACCCATTAGTAACTGTGCACCACCGCCCACCCATAGGCGTTGTATACCAGCCTTCTGCCCCCCACCCAACCCAAGGTGGATGTAGATGGTAACCTACATTGGTGTTGATGCCTGGCCCCCCAGTCTCACGACTGAAATTTAGATGCTTGGTGGTACGGAAGTTTCCTGCTCGAGTCTGCTCTGGAAGTGCCTCTCTTTTACCCGAAAAATCCTCCCTATTTATACCCTTCGAGCGAGCCCTTCTATACCACTCAAGCATAGACTCTGGGAGAGTTACATAAGCATTACTTCTGCTCATTAAGCATTGTAAACCCCGGAAGATAGTTTTACCCATAGGGAGCTGTACTTAAAATTCAGCTATTTCTCCCCACTCTAAACACAGGGGTTGGAAATAGCCCGACCAGGGTAACTATATCTGGCCTCGATCATAGCCTCCCTTGTTCTCTACTCCTAAGAGTTACAATTAATCGCTTAAGTCAATACCTCTCGAAATTTGTCTTAACTACTGGAGTGGAGCTGGAAGTAGGGCTGTGCGGTATTGGATGGGTTAGTGCTAGGTTTTCACAAGCTTCCATTGTCTGGAGATTTTGGTCATTTATAAAAAGGTAGTTTAAGCCTATTCCACTCCTGGGTAATGGTCAATCAGTGCTACTGCGTGTAGGTGTTGGTCGGCCTGGGAGTGAAACAGTTAAACTGGAGAGAATTTTGCCTGTCCCTCTCTTCCCGCGAGAGGGCTCTTTACCTTAAAGCTGCATTGCGGGTTTTTACCTAGCTCAAAGTGACATTTCGTCACAATATCCTTCCTTGCGTATAAACCTAAAAGGGATTATTAGTTATGCATACGATTGTGCATGGCCATCACACAATTCTTTCACTATTACTGAAATACAAATATAATCATTAGCCAATCCAAACTACTTCTTTAAGTAATTATAAACTGGAACATTCTTAGAATTCTTGCGCATGAAATGACAAATAAAAAACGGACTCCTTAACAGTAATAATCAAAGTGATATTGAGTAAAGCACTCAACTCCAAAGTTCAGAAATCGGATTAAAAAATATTCAAATTGAATGGCAGGGAATAAAGGCCCATATTAAAAAAAATGTTTAAGGGGAATCCAGCCATGGCAATACAATGAACTGTGTGATATGAGAAATATATGAAATTGATAGTTTGAAAGATATCGAGTAAGGTCTACGAAAGATATGGCTGTTGGAATTTTTTTGTGTGTACAATATCATAGCCTTGTCTATCTTTCTATCTGCGGCCAGGGTCTATAACTCGATCACAAGCTTGCCTTTAACTTTGGCCCATCTGTACCTTTTTCATTCAAGGCATTTTGTTTTTCAAGTTACCTTTTTGCTCTTACAACTTCCAATACTTTTTAACTGTATACCAGAGCCATTTATTTCATTTTCTCAAATTATTTTGGATAAATGCCAATCTACTGTGCGAGTTGTATGTACAAAGCGAAAAGTGGAAATAAGCTGACCATGAATTGAAAAAAAAAATGGTACTTTGAAACTTTCTAGCCTTAACACACCTTGCATGGATAAATAATACATTAATTTTCGGGTATTTTTCTACTGATCCCTAGTATAATATTCCACTACTTGTCTCTGTCACTTGATGAAACCCCCATTATCTGTCAATAATATGCCTAATCCCTTCAGAATAAGGCCAAGTAAAAAAAGATAGTAGTTGATCGTCCGGGTTTTTTAGAGCAGTGATGAGGGAGGTCCTTACTATTTGCTATCTTACTATTTTGTGAAAAAAAGAAGGAGGCAAGGGGTTTATTTTGCCAATTCGATTAAATCTGGAAGGACGGGAATATTACGATAAATGAAGATATTCCTCGTGTCAGACACAGCCAGACAGTCTCTGGAGAGCGCGGATAGAGAAAACCAGAATTTCTTGTCGTCGATCTTGTAGACAGTCTGTTCCTTCATGATGATCTCATCGAGAGTCCCATCAAGACGATGCTTTGCAACAGAGATCTGCTTGCTTTTACGGAGGACCGCGACAAAGATACTGCCCGTCTTGTCCGCTGTGGCAAAGGAACAGAGAGGAGGTGTCTCTGAGATGGTGGCCTTGACAGCACCAGATCGGTCGTAGACTCTGATTGAATTGAGATCCTTGCTGATGATGCGACCCATGGTGGCGGTTTTAACATTCCAGGGGGCAAAGTCCTTAAGGTCAATCACTTTGGTTGGGTCTCCTCCATCTGGGCTGTAGACGTGGATAACCCGGTGTTCTGCAAAGCCAACGATGATTGATCCGTGGTCGTCGACATCCACAGACATCAATCCACTTGTAGTTGGGGTGTTGAAGGTCACATCGAGCTTGGCATTCTTTTGGCTAAAGAGGAATAGTTTCCGGTGTAGCGTCACAATTGCAATTGTGCTATCCTGCAGGAAAGCAAAGTCAAGAAGCTTGACGTCATGTAAGATTGACTCATGTTCCCTAGTTCCCAATGGATCAATAATTTCCACACCTCCGTTCTTGTATCCAATCGCCAGTTTCCCGTTGGGTGCTGCTTTCATAGAGATGGCTTCACCGATTCTGTTAGTAGGAACGCTCACAGTTCTGGCAAGCCGCCAGCTTGTAGGATGGTCGAGACGCCCAATGTTTATTTGCTTCACAAGTTGTGGATTGGGAGAGAATGATGGTACCTGCAGTCCGCACATCGCATCAAGCAAACCACCGTCAAGACAAGACTCTATCATATTCTTAAGTTTTCGTCGGAGCTCCGGATAGATGCTCGCAACTTCGACGCCAGAAAGAGTTTTCTTTTGAGGCGAATCGATTACAGATTGTGCAAGGTGGTACGTGGTCTTAGCATCCTGTTCAATCTTGTTTGAAATTGTTCCAGTCGATGCTGAACTCAGACCATCAACAGTAGCCAGAAGAGCGTCTCGCTGTAGATTAATTTCATCATTAACAAAGTCCAGTGCGGAATCTGCGGCCATATTGATCTCTTTCTTTAATGCAGTAGCTGCCTCCGACAAATGGACGGTCTCCTCTTTCTCTTCCAGTACTTTTCTGGCATTTTCCAATTTAGGGAGGAACGAACTCGTAGCACTCGTTGCGATCATGACGTCTGCTACCATCTTCCCTACAGCTATCCCTAGGTCATCAAAGTTGTGGTTCCTGTGGTCTCCAATAATGCAGTTACGACAGACAGCCACCATGCACACGCAGCAGAACTGATCGAGTCGTTCGTTCTTGTGAATGGGACATACAACGCCCTCTGCGGACGGACCATTAATAGAACCTTGACAGTTCTCTTCACCCATTCCTGGAGATCTGACAACCGCTCTCCAAGTGTCTGCCATACTATTAACAATCGTGTTCAGTCGAAGACTGCAGATATTTCCTGAAGTAAGAGCTGTCGGCTCCCTACAGGTTGGGCACACTAGGACATTCTTGACTCGCTGTTTCCCCTGGTATTTCACAAGACATCCATGACAGAATGTATGAAGGCATATGAGTGATCTCGCGTTCTTATACAATTCAAGACAAAGGGGGCATTCGAGATCTTGATGAAGTTTGTGTATGCTGGAGGTGGTTTCCATTCTGATATATAATTGTGTGAGTTTTCGTAAGAAATCTGTAAATAAGATATAAACATGATAAATCTGGGTTAAATTTTTTTTTATAAGTAATAGCTGGTTTTCGCTCTTAGATTAGTCATTCAACCTATATGGCTTTGTCGGGTGTAGATGAGTTTTGAACAATGATAAGCTGCCATGCCAAAGGGTGATAGTTATGGGGAACCTTGTTCTCTTCATTCATCTCTCTCACAGCATATTTAAATACAAGAATTGCCAAAGCTGTTGTGCATGTATAATTTCTCACATTTATATGTGTGTATAGACAAGAGCAATAGATTCTGCTAGCTCCTGAACTGTACTAGATTAATATTATTTTATTTTGTGTGTATAGTCGCATTTGATATAATTTGAGTTGTTTCAAATTTATTCTTGCTCTGAATGGAAAATATGTTGACCCTGAAATCGAACAAAAATGACAAGAGCGTGGGCTGGTTTCAGCATGGGGAGGTGGAACTAAAGTGATATGAGGGGGAGGGGTGCACATCTTGGGGAGGTGGAACTTAAGTTTAAACAAGTGGAGCGCCTCTGGCAGTCTCGCCTACATTACGCCAGTCAATATAGCAGCAGTGCTGACTTTAAAAAACAACTATTAACAGTTATCTTGATAAAAGAAACACGATTCATATGATAATAAAATACTACGTTCATTGACCCTAGATGACCTTTGACATAGGTCATGTGACCTGAGCAGGATGTTCAATTTAATCATAATAGATTACTCTAATGTCTGAGTTTCATGAACTAGATCTATAAACTTTCAAAGTTACATGTATGATGGCAATTCAGCAAATACCTCCAACATGCCTGGCAAAAGTTTGTTGACCCTAAATGACATTTGACCTTGGTCATGTGACGTGAAACTTGCACAGGATGTTTGGTGATACTTGGTTACTCTTACATCCAGGTTTCTATAACTAGATCTATAAACTTTTAAAGTTATGATTGCAAATTCAACAAATACCCCAACATTACATAAGTTCATTGACCCTAAATATTTAAAGTGGGCGCGTCGTGGTCTAGTGGTTCTGACTCTCGCCTTTTAAACAGAGGGTCGTGGGTTCGAATCCGGCTAGCGTGTTTTCCTTCAGCAAGAAATGTATCCACACTGTGCTGCACTCGACCCAGGTGAGGTAAATGGGTACCGGCAGGAAATAATTCCTCAAAAAGCTGTGCGCACCAGAATGGGTAGACTAGCATAGCCGGGGTAATAAAGGAGCGCCTTGAGCACCTAGCAAGGTGGATACGTGCGCTATACAAATCCAATATTATTTATTTTATAATTGACCTTTGACCTTGGTCGTGTGACCTTAAACTCACAAAGGATGTTCAGTGATACTTGATTACTCTTATGTCCAAGTTTTATGAACCAAATCCACAACCTTTAAAGTTATGATGGAAATCAAAAAATACCCCCAACATGGTCTAAGTTCATTGACGCTAGATGACCTTTGACCTTGGTCATGTGACCTGAAACTCAGGCAGGATGTTAATAAAGTAATACTTGATTAACCTTAAGTCCAAGTTTCATGAACTAGGGCCATACACATTCTAAGTTATGATGACATTTCAAAATCTTAACCTTCGGTTAACTAAGATTTGGTGTTGACGACGACGCCGCCGCCGTCGGAAAATCGGCGGCTATAGTCTCGCTCTGCTATGCAGTGAGACAAAAATCATCTGTTGAAAGCAAAAAAGGGGGTACAAATTTCGTTTTGCTTGGCAGTGTCGGAACTCCTTTGCCTCGGAGGAAGGGTGCACGTGCACCCAATGACCCCCCCCCCTCCAGCCTACGCCCTCGAATGTACTAGGCGATATTGCACAAGACCAAGAATGGTAATGTACAAATGAGATCAGATGTTAAAATTAATAAAAAATGAACTTGCAAATTAATAGATGATATTCAAAAATACTTACAATAATTAGCTGACGCAGTGAAAATCACAGCCGCTAAGGAATGTATAATTGGATGTTGGATATCGAATAGAAGAGGACTGTTATTCGGAGATCAAAGAAGAAAAGTGCATATATCTTTGCCCGGTGGGATATCATTTATATAAAGTACATGTAATGTATATACTCCATCTTTACAGGTCCATCATGCCCATAAATAACTTCACACGTGTTTTACTGCTCCTCGTGATTATTACAAGTGACGTCAGAGCAGCCTCTTCCGATTTGACAATTTTATTTACTGATCAAGGTTTGTGGAAAATAACTGTACAATATGTTTATCTTCTGATTATGGCTTACCAGATAGGCTTGCACAGTGCGTCCCATAAAAAAACCCGAAATTGAGAATTATCGGATTTTTTCCACAACTTAACCCCAAATATATACAGGTACATGTATACTAAGTTGCTCGAACATTCGTAATCGTAAAATCTACTTTTTTTGCAGTATGTGGCATTGGCAAGTGAAGACAATTTTAAGAAAAAAATGTAAATACAAATCACTTTTCTTGAGAGTATCTGCTCGTTAATGTCATACATTAATCGGGATACTTTTTAATTAACACTTGCATTAAACTACGGAAGAGATCTTCACTGGTTGTGTATTTTGTTTTTTACTCGCCACTCTATTTTCTTACATTTTGTTGAAGAACAACTACGCAATGATAGGCTACCAGTTTAAACAAATTTGATTCATGAAATTATTGACATGCAAACATTGTTTTAAAGAGGCAAAATTTCGTTATTCAAACTCGGCTGAGTCAAAAGACTCAAGGCTTAATAGAAGGGACCTTACGTCTTTTTGCGTTTGACTTTTGAGAAAAGAGAAGGGTAATTATACGCAGAACCCGCGTGAAATTTAGCTTATCGTTAAAATCCTTACCTGGCCCTGGGTAAATAAGAATTATTTATATGTATATGTGGTAAGATCTTTGTAATGATAAATCACTAATAATTTTTTTACTGGGACACGTTGTATAATATTGACACAGACTGTTCAAATTAATTTTATCAATCCACTTACATTGACACTTGTCTCATGATTATGTAGCTGATCTGCGTATAGTCATAAGACAAGTAAGGTATGTAAGTGAATTTAATTAATCATGATGACGTAATGAATCATTCATTAGAGCAACACCAATAAGTTATTCAATCAATCATGCAGACAACTAACCAACAAATCATCAAACCAATCAATCAATCAATCAATCGATCGATCAATCAATCAATCAATCAAGCAAGCAAGCAAGCAATTAATCATGCAGGCAACTAACCAACAAATCATCAAATCAATCAATCAATCAATCAATCAATCAATCAATCAATCAATCAATCAATTAATCAATCATTCAATCAATCAATCAATCAATCGATCGATCAATCAATCATGCAGGCAACTAACCAACAAATCATCAAACCAATCGATAAATCAATCAATCAATCAATCAATCAATCAAGTAAGGAAGCAATCAACCATTCAATAAAACAATCAATCAATCATGCAGACAACTAACCAACAAATCATCAAACCAATCAATCAATCAATCAATCGATCGATCAATCAATCAATCAAGCAAGCAAGCAATCAATCATGCAGGCAACTAACCAACAAATCATCAAACCAATCAATCAATCAATCAATCAATCAATCAATCAATCAATCGATCGATCGATCGATCGATCGATCGATCGATCAATCAATCAATCAATCAATCAATCGATCAATCAATCAATCAATCAATCGATCGATCAATCAATCAATCAATCAATCAATCGATCGATCGATCGATCAATCAATCAAACAACCAATCAATCAAGCAAGCAATCAATCAATCAATCATGCAGGCAACTAACCAACAAATCATCAAATCAATCGATCAATCAATCAATCAATCAATCAATCAATCAATCAATCAATCAATCAATTAATCAATCATTCAATCAATCAATCAAACAATCAATCAATCAAGTAAGGAAGCAATCAACCATTCAATAAAACAATCAATCAATCATGCAGGCAACTAACCAACAAATCATCCAACCATCCAATTAATCAATCATTCGATAAGTCAATCAATCAATCAATCAACCAATCAATCAATCAATTAATCAATCATTCGATAAGTCAATCAATTAATCAATCAACCAATCAATCAATCAATAAATTAATCAATCATTCGATAAGTCAATCAATCAATCAATCAATCAATAAGTCAATCAATCAATCAACATATCAAACATCTATCAATCAAGCAATCAGTAATTCAATCAAAAATTATCCATACAATTAACCATAACAATTAAATAACCAACAGTAACACATTATTGATGGATTCATAACGAGAAATCAGTCAGTCAATCAATCATAACAATTTATCAATCAATTAATAAATCAGCTAGTTATCACTTGTCTATTCCGTTTAGCGAAAGAAATTGAAATTTCGTCGCAGTATATACAGGCCATAAAGACTACAATGAGTCTATGTTTAACAAGCAGTTAATATGTGAAACAAAAAAGTACACAGAATTTTAAGTACTACAGCATAGTGGTAGAATTCATGACATTCGAATATGAACAAATACATTCTATAGGCCTACTATAAACCAACTCGAATGAACAAATCTGAATGTGTGTATCTTTATTATAACCACAACACTATTTTACCCCTAAATAGGCCAAGGGGGGGGGGGGGGCTCCGAGCTCTACGATTCGCGCAATATTTTCGCCGTGCAATTTTTTTTTGACCGAGCCGCTTGCACATCTTTTGAGACAAATTTGCGACGCTCGGGTACGCAGTTTACGAAATTACTCAACATTTTGTAAGTGCAGGTCAGACCAAATTTGCTTTAAAAAACGTGATTTTGTGTACAAAGTCAATGCAAATTGTGTTTTCAACCAAAAATCATAAATGATTACTTTTAGTTTTGCTGGTCGCAAAGGATTGATTTTATGCTGTTTATGATCTCAAATGAGTCCCCAAGAAAGTTCCAATCAATCAATCAATCAAGCAAGCAATCAACCATTCAATCAAACAATCAATCAATCAATCAATAAATAAATCAATCAAGCAAGCAAGCAAGCAATCAATCAACCATTCAATCAAACAATCAATCAATCAATCAATCAATCAATCATGCACGCAACTAACCAACAAATCATCAAACCAACAAATCATCAAACCAATCAATCAATCAAACAATCAATCAATCAATCAAGTAAGGAAGCAATCAACCATTCAATAAAACAAACAATCAATCAATCATGCAGGCAACTATCCAACAAATCATCCAACCATCCAATCAATCAATCAATCAATCAACATCAATCAATCAATCAATCAATCAACCATTCAATCAATCAATCAACCATTCGATCAATCAATCAATCAATCAATCAATCAATCGATCGATCAATCAATCAAACAACCAATCAAACAACCAATCAATCAATCAATCAATCAATCAAGTAAGGAAGCAATCAACCATTCACTAAAACAATCAATCAATCAATCATGCAGGCAACTAACCAACAAATCATCCAACCATCCAATCAATCAACCATTCAATCAATCAATCATTCGATAAGTCAATCAATCAATCAATCATCAAATCAATCAATCAATCTATCAATCAAGCAATCAGTAATTCAATAAAAAATGATCCATACAATTAACCATAACAATTAAATAACCAACAGTAACACATTATTGATGGATTCATAACGAGAAATCAGTCAGTCAATCTATCATAACAATTTATCAATCAATTAATAAATCAGCTAGTTATCACTTGTCTATTCCGTTTAGCGTAAGAAAATGAAATTTCGTCGCAGTATATACACGCCATAAAGACTAAAATGAGTCTATGTTTAACAAGCAGTTAATATGTGAAACAAAAAAGTACACAGAATTTTAAGTACTACAGCATAGTGGTAGAATTCATGACATTCGAATATGAACAAATACATTCTATAGGCCTACTTTAAACCAACTCGAATGAACAAATCTGAATGTGTGTATCTTTATTATAATCACAACACTATTTTACCCCTAAATAGGCCAAGGGGGGGGGGGGGGCTCCGAGCTCTACGATTCGCGCAATATTTTCGCCGTGCAATTTTTTTTGACCGAGCCGCTTGCACATCTTTTGAGACAAATTTGCGACGCTCGGGTACGCAGTTTACGAAATTACTCAACATTTTGTAAGTGCAGGTCAGACCAAATTTGCTTTAAAAAACGTGATTTTGTGTACAAAGTCAATGCAAATTGTGTTTTCAACCAAAAATCATAAATGATTACTTTTAGTTTTGCTGATTTTATGCTGTTTATGATCTCAAATGAGTCCCCAAGAAAGTTAATCGAAAAAAACAAATGGTCGAAAAAACAGAGAAATACATAAGAAATTGCAAAAAAAATATAATACATAAGAAATTGATCCGTTATCCCAAATTTTTTACGCACATTTGCTGAGAACACCACAAAGAGTTTCTACACCAAAATTTAGAACATTTGGAGCTGTATTTAGGGAGTTATAGGAAAAAGTATAATGTAAAAGTATAATGACGCCTGACTGTAGGCCTACATGGAAAGTCCGTGGTTCGATCCTCGGCCGCGTCACCTTTGCCCGTGAGCAAAGCATTTAATCTACTCTGCTCTTTTATCCTGCATTCAAATAAATGAAAATGCTATACGCATTCTTGGTAACTAGGTGTGCATGTGTTTAAAAAAAATATTGCATATAAATTAGCATAATCAATTAATAGCAATTTGCATGAAATAAATTGCTATACAATTTTGTAGGTTATGTCCCAGACAGGGGCGGATCCAGGATTTTCCAAAGGGGGGGGGGGGGCAAATTTATCGGAGAAAATTTTGACAAGCCAAAAAAAAGGTTTTTAGCCATAGATTAAGGATATTTCATACCCAAAAGGGGGGGGGGCATATGATCTCCCAAAATACCCCGGCCTAGATAGGGTTAAAGCAACGATTTGGTTTTTAAACCATGATTATAATACAAACTGTATATCATGTATATGGACAGCCAGGGCGAAATCGTTTAGTTCAATATGGTATCTGGGAGGGGCAAGACAGGCACGTGGGCTAAGTGCCATGTTCAGTGTGTGAAAAAATGCAAGGGGAAACTGAAGAGAAAAAAAAGAAAGAAAGAAAGGGCAATATTAAAAGTTCAATGTGATGAACAGCCGAAGGAGTCAGAGCCTTCTAAATTTCGGACCGGAAAGGTGAGAGTTCGGGGCATGTTCCTATAGGTGTTGGAAGAACGCATTTTCTTTGTTTGGTGTACACACAGTCTGTTCAAATCTGTACTCTTTCTTCACATTTACGCCGATAGATACTTGTTGCAATGTCGGTAATACTTCCAGCATATTCTTCTGGCTTCTGAATTAGTCAAAAGATAAATAATTGGCTGGACCCAGGTGGTAGGCCTACTCTCAGAAATCATATCCAGATTAAACACATAATCTTGTCGGATACCATTAATGATGTGCGGTATCCACGTAATGAAAAAAAGAAGATGTAATCAGAATAATTGTAATCAACCCTTTTAACCGTCCTTGTAGTGGACGATATGGGATTTCCGGGCGGTTTACATCAATCCGATTCCGCAAATGGCCATTTCCTTGTCTCCTACTATCAGTATTCTCGGTGCTGCTATGTCCGACAATCCTTAAACCAATGGCAACCGCTTTGGACTGCTTACGCACGATAAAGAGTAAATGAAATTACATCGTGGTTACAAGGACTAAGGTTAGAACGGCAGGGATATTATTGTATAATATCTCGATGTTTAACTTCGATGAACGGGTGTTAATACGACTAAGGCACATATCAATTTTAATCTTATCAACGGGGAATTTGGAATGGGGAGATACGGTCCATGGATAATTATATATGTTCAAAAAGGTATGAAACCAGTGAAGGGATGAACCTTTTCCTGGTTAGTATGGTTAGGTATCTGATTGGCTTTGTCACCAGGAGATACAGGTTGAAGCTGATTCCACAAAGACATATCATATCACGGATGGGCACGAAGTATGATATACGAAACTAAGGAAGAATTGTATTGTCAATTGTATACAAGCCTCCCCACCTAGTTCCTCAACGGATATACACATGATGCTCCAGAAGCTCTAGCTTACGCTGTAAGCAAGGTCCAAGATGGAAATAACTTCAGGACTACAAGATGGCAAGATAAAGCGCTTTCATGTAGTCCTGAAGTTTTTTTCTGAAGATGGATTACAAGAAGTACGATAGCTTTGAAACATACCGATAGGACAGACATTAAACCGTACCCACACATTGCTAGATATAATTGAAATAGTCTGCTGCGTTCCCAACCATGTCTAATCCAGAATCAGTGGTGACCATCTTCCGGTCCGGACAGGCGCTTGATAAATGTCGATCAGAATGGCGATCAAAATGAATATTGATGTGTTCCTAAAATCTTGTCAGATTACATATTCCCGAGAAATCTTCTAAGAAACATAAGCACACGAACTGAACGAAGACCCCTAATAGATGACAACACCCCGACGCCACGGAAATCCAATTTAGTATTGTATTTCTGTCACCTCAAAGTGAGCTCGTCAGGCGCCATTACTGGCTAAAAACGTGGCCGATATAAAATGACAGCTTGATTGGATGGTTCATTATAGGAGTAAATATTAAGGATTCGGAGGGATATCTGTATCATTAATGCAAATGCAGAAAGTGGCACTATTTGTGAAAGGTAATATAAATTGATGGGAAATGGGCAATAACTTTATTGAGACTTGTTAAGGATCAATCATTGTTAAACTTAGTTTGCATCATCATCTTAATCATGTTAATTCCAAAATATGATCAGACGAGGCAAGTCTTTAATTTGGTTGATGTCAGTTCAACTCAGCATATAAACAAATAGTTTTTCAATCAGGCAGATAACAACCATACAATAAATGAATATCTAATAGAGGCGTCAATCCGAAGAGGAAAAAAAAATCTCATTTTTTCTTTTTGTCTATTTCTTCTAATTAGTATTTTTTATTTCCTAAATCTCTTTTATTTTCAAACGGTAGTAGTAAATTTTCTAGTGGTAGAGCTCGCTCGCCTCACTCGCTTGCAGTTTACATCTTATCAAATGCCAATTTCATTCAATTATAGATTTTAATACAAAGGTTTCGAGAATGTATTATACCTTTAATCACATCGCATAGTCACGATCTTATTTAAACTTACTCGTTGCTTTGGTTTGTATTTTGAACAGTAAGCCAGGATTATTTATGAATATGCAGACGAGCGTAGCGAGCGAGAAAAAGGCATTAAAAGATCTGTTGATAAACAAAGTCATATTAACGAGATGGTGATTCTGGAATGTACCTCGTAGTTGTTCCGGCATGTCTGGAACACAAGGGTTACAAACCGCCTGCTCTTCCTCATTATTGTAGGATCCAGCGGAAGGGCCTGGTTTTAATAAGCAGAATGTATAAGTTGAAACTGATCTCAAACAGTGTAAGCATTAAAACTGTAAAGCGATACAACAAAACACTAAGCCTATGATCACTTCAAAATTAAAAGATAAAACAAATGATATTCCAAGTGGTTCAGGTTGCACTTAAGATCAGATCACAATACCAATATATGATAGATTAATTGCATATGTCCATGGTAGTGCATCTCCTATTTGCAAAGTATTATCAATGGCTTTTGGGTGTCGAGGATTTCAGAGGCAGTTCCGTTCCTTGAAGTCTCTGATCATGTATTTGAAATGTGCTACAACTTCAGTAGATTTGCTCAGGTCTGCAGCACCTTACATGTTTTCGGAAAAGTCCTCTTGCTTCAGGATTCGTCAACAAGTACACAATAGGCTGTATCCACGTGTTGCTCAGAGGGAAAAAGTCAAGTATAGTCTCCAATGTGCCGTTTACCGGCATGATGTTGAAAAGATATGGGATCCAACAGAAACAGAAAGCAAAGTTTAAGATGAGGATCGTAACCAAACCTTTGAACCGTCTTCCTCGACGACGTTCCACTTGGCCACCCATCTGTAGGTCAGCTCCATTCTGTGGCTGTCCACGCTGTTGATCCGTTTCATCGCGTGGTCTTACTGCATTTTCAACCTCTTTAGATTTCTTCCTGGCAATGAAAAGTAGCCTGATGTAAATGGTGATTGTGCATAACATCGTTGCACCTACTGGAAACGAAATATAACCATAGGTGATCCTGTAAAGTGAGCCTAATTCCTGCATGCCTTGAAGGGTTTGACATTGGTTTATGAGTGTTGTAATGAAGGGAGAATCTGGAATCGGATATATCATTCCACACGCTAACACTATCAACAAGCAAGCGACTGAAAGTGTACAGATGAATCTTTTTCTTGTTACAATTGTGTGATAGCGGAGAGGTCGTGTGACTAAGAGATAGAGGTTGAAACTAATACCACAGAGGCATAGCATTATGGACCACAGAGCCGTGGTATACACGAATAGAAAGACCATACTTATAATCAAACAGGTCTTGTAGTCACTATAGAAGAACCAGGTCATGTTCCAAATACCCCATGTCACTGCTAGGATCATGTCAGATATTGTCAAAATCTGATAGAGAAGTCGCATGTATTCCTGCAGATTTTGCTGACGATAAATGACAAACAGAACAGCTCCATTCAACAGAGAGGAAAGAATTATAGTCAAAATGTAGAAGGTTCCACTGATACAATCAAGGTTCTCACCAGTTCGTCTTGCCGTTCCGTTCCCTCCAATATCAACTCCTGTCAGATCCCGCGCAGAATTGATCTCCATTGTCCGATTAAAAAGTTCATCAAATACTGAAAGAAATCATTCTAACATTAAATCATTAAAAAGCAAAAAGGATTAAGCGATTTCTAAACGTCTGATATCTACTAATCATGACTCAACCATCAAGGAGGACTATGTCGATGCACATTTGTCTGCAAAGAAAACGTAAGCGAGGTATGAAATAATTTATCAGCACAATGTCTTCCGCATCAAAGAGTTGGAACATGTTCTTACAAATTATAAGGCAGCCTCTAAGTATTCCTTTGCCAGAAATGAAAATGTCCATGCCTTTAGCACGATGTATTTTGTCGTAACTTTTTTTTTCAACATGCATAATAACACGCATGTTCATGAAAGTCTTCTGATTTGTCATCTGCCCTGATAAGAGCTCTGGAAGTCGTGATAGGCAGGCGTAATATACAATCATACTGTAATTGCATATTTGATAACGTGTCATATCTAATAACAAAAGTTCATTTATCAATCTATCTGTGTCAATCGGATCTCATGAAGTCATATTTTCATAATGAAATTAATTATTAGACATTAAGCCCGGAGAAGGCGGTAAAGTGAACCATAGTATGTGAAAATAATAATTGATCAAGGGTGACAGCTAAAAAGGGGCTTGGCTAAGGAGGGGATGGGCAATTACCTTGATGATGATGATGATGATCAGACGTGGAAAATGGAAGCTAGATGGGAGGAGTGAAGGGAAAATTTAAATATTACGTCATGCTCTCAACCTGCATTGCTTTTCAATTGCTATGTCTACTTGCTTTTTAGGTAATATTGATTTTACCTGTCAAAGGCGGTTCCCTTCGGACCCCCCCTAAGGGTGGAGGTTTCTTTAGTGCTTCGAAAAAATACCCCTCCATTACATGTATATTTCGTTTATTTATTTGTAACGTGTCTTGTTAAATTAACATTATGTTTAATCTTTTCTCTCATCCTTTAATATTGTCGTGTAATAGAAGCTTGATTCTGGCTCTGGGGTCTTCGAGCTGACAGTTCTAATTCTATACGACTTTCGAAATATCGACTTTCACAGACACATCATTTTTGTCGTTATATCGGCATTGAACTGTCCAATTCGAATCCGTTATTAGTTTCCATTAAGATTAATTGCATAATTAAGATACTGTTGTTTAACATGCTTGCGAAAAATAGATGCAAGTTTCCTTGGTTTCCTTGTTCGTCGTATAAATTAGTCCCATGCAGAAACTGAACAAACCAGTTTATCCAGAATATTAGACAATGATCCGACGATGCTCCTATAATCAGATTCGGAGGAAAGAAACTCCTGTGCAAAATCAATTTGACTGAAATAGGAGGATTACAGAGAATTAATTAAATCATAACAATTCCATCAAAATCGGGAAATTAATAGGTTATATCTATGATAAACTTGTAATCTTTGTGCAAATTTCAGAACCTCATATACTTTGTCATTAATTGAAGTGATCCATTAGCAGTTAAACCGCCAGCAAGCACTGTACATTCAGAATGGCCCGATCAGCTCATTGACACCTTACAAATTTTAAGAAAAGTCCTCTCGCTTCAGGATTCGTCAACAAGTACACAATAGGCTGTATCCATGTGTTACTTAGAGGGAAAAGGTCAAGTATAGTCTGCAATGTGATGTAAGAAAACATGCCGCTCACAAGCAATGGTATCCACGAAATACAAAAAGAACAGGTTAAGATGAGTATCGTAACTAAGCCTTTGAATCGTTTTCTCTGTACACGTTCCGCATTGCCAACCACTTGTAGGTCGGCTAGATTCTGTGGCCGTCCATGTTGTCCGTCCGTCCTTTGATTCCCCGGGGTTTCTTCTCGCCGTCTTTCTACGGTTTGAACCTCCCTTGCTTTCTTCCTGGCAATGCAGAGTAGCTCAATATAAATAAAGCTCGTACATAACATTGTTACACACACGGGGAGACAACAATAAGCATAGATGATCAAGCTAAACGCGTTGTCTCGAAGTATCTGAGTTTGACATAAGCTTATGAGTTTGATTATGAAGGGAGAATCCGGAACCGGAAATACGATTCCACAGGACATAACTATCACCAGGTAAGCACCTGACAACGTGCAGATGAATCTTTTTCTTGTTACAATTGTGTGATAACGGAGAGGTCGTGTGACAAGGAGATATAGATTGAAGCTTATACCACAGAGACATACCATGATGGACCACAGCGAAGTGTAAGTCATGTATGGAAAGACCATGCTGACTATCGCGCATGTCTTGTAGTCACCTAAGGAGTGCCATACCATGCTCCAAACACCCCACGTGATCCCGAAGATCATATCAGATACTGTCAAAATCTGATGGAGAATTCGCATGTAATCCTGAAGATTTTGCTGGTGATGAATGACAACCAGTACAAGTCCATTCAAAAGAGTGGACAACATGATGCTCAAGAGATACAAAGTGCTGCTTGTCGGATCTAAGATTTTAGTCCCGCTTTTTGTTTCATTGCCAATGAACGCCACTCCTGTCTTTTCTGAAGTTGGATTGCTATCCATTGTCCAATCATTCAGGATCCTAAATTACTTTATCAGGACAATTAACCCAATTAAGCATCAGTTATTCGTCCTATTTACTGAAAATGTAAGATATTGTGACACTTGGACAGTTCGAAAGCTTGCATCGATATCAGAAATGTGTCGCCTCCAATTGATTCGGATGCTCGACTGCAGATACAGACCCCGTGGTACGGAACACACCTACATAATTATCAACAGAAATGTATTTGACATCTCATCAGGAGGAATATATTTTTTCTAGGTAGCTTATCACTGGATCTGGAATGACACTGCTACGTTTCGGGCACCATCCGTATTTTAATATCAGTTTCTTTCTATGAACATCATCTAAAATAAATCATTCTCACTACGTTTTATGAACAGTCCATCTTAAGTATATTGAGTAAACATGATAAAGCGATGGAATATGACATATTCGATTGGATGTCTTGCAATATGACTTTAACAAACATGTTATCTGATCAGTGGCGTAGCTAGGATTTTTTTCCTGGGGGGTCCTTGCTCTTTCAGGGGGGCACCATTTTTTCCGTTGTGTGTGTATGTGTCACAAGGGCGGATCCGACTTTCGCCAATCGGGGACGGGGCCCGAAATTATCTTCACCTATATTTCCCCCGATCAGTCACTTCTTAGTTTTATTCTTATAAAACAACATAAACATGAAATAATCTCATAAGCCTTATAAAAAGTGCGAGCGCGAAGCGCGAGCGATTTTTTGTTGTTGTTACTTTCATGTATTGTATCGTGAAAATTTAATATTCTGGGCAATGTTATGTGTGATCCTGAACAAGATTCGTATGTAAGTAGATGGTTACTGCGAACGCTAAGCGCGAGCAGAAATTTTTATTAACTGTTCTAGCATTATCGAAAAGGGACCTGTTAAGGACTGCTTACAGTTACCCACGAAGACGGTATATATTTCAATAGTGCGAGCGCGAAGCGCGAGCAATTTTTTTTTTGACATTCCGACCTAAAAAATGGTCATTCTAAGCACTTTTTTGTATTAATAAATGGGATAGGTATGTAACTAAACAATTGATGCGAGCGCGAAGCGGGAGAGGAAGAAAATTGAGATTTTAGACCTAAAAGCGGGACACTCTATTCCAGATATTTTGTAAATCATAAATAGGATATAGTTAATTGGGTATCATTAATAATGCGATCGTGAAGCGTGAGCATACAAGTATTGATATTCTGATGTGAAACTGGATAGTTTAAGTACATTTAATATAAAGAACATGCAGGCTATCGCGCATGTTTTAGATTTAGACCTAGAATCTGGGCAGTCTGAATACATTTGTTTAATGGAACATTATGGAATACACGTAGACAATAGGAACTTGGCAAATCAAACAATTTGACCACGCAGCGTGCATGAGCTTAAAAATGCTGATATGTAGACTATAAAAGGGACATTTTACAGCTAGAGCACTTAAATTTGTTAATGAAAAAAACATTGATGAAAGCTCGATGTCCGAGTTAAAATATATTTTGTATATTGACTTCAAAACTTGCTCCATATCAGCCTATATTGAGCAAGATATGAATCTCATCGAACAGGCAATTCTGGCGCGAAGCGCAAGCAAACGTTTTATAAAGTAACATGAAAGATTTTTTTTTTTTTGCAAGTCTTCCCTTCACATTATTTCATTCACTCGTTTTCCTCCTCTTTTTTTTCTTCTGTCTTTCTTCTTCTTTTCCTTTTTTCCTTTCTTCTTTCTCCCTTTTTTTTGCTCTGCCAATTTTTTTTCAGGGGGGGGGGGGGGCACGTGCCCCCCAGGCCCCCCCCCCACCCCCGTAGCTACGCCACTGTATCTGATCAGTTTGCTTTACTTGGGCTCATGAAATCATGGTATATGCTCATCATGTGGCTAAACCCGAGTCATTCTCACAAAATAGTTTTGTGTCAATCACTCTGCTTTAATTTGACTTCAAAATCTAATGGTACATCACATTTTGAGTAAATATCTTGATCAAAATTGCGAGTGGCAAAGTCAACAAATCACCTCTCCGACTCGCAAAATAAGTGGTTTGCTAAAGAATAAGGAAAAAATTGATTTATTAATCTGATGTACAATTAAAGTCGATTTTCTATCATCTTTTTAAAATTGAAATATGGAACACATGGTTTTTGTTCTTTGTCAATATCATCCACCAAAGAGGGACACACTAGCCTATACATAAAAGACATCACAAGATAAAAAAAAAAGCAGATAGGCCTAATATTATACATCAAACACTTATAACTTTCGTGTTTTTTCTTCTCTCTCTGTGAAGGCAGATCTTATCAGGACACTGAGTAAAACTTATATTGATCCATGTAAATTCCACAATGGGGCTTTGCAAACCGTTACGTTTAATTGAAAATCAAGCATAAGTCTCAAATCAGACGTAATGGGCTGTAACAAGAAAGTTGAAATTGCAATTGAACGCATATATCAATTATAAATTTCTTTTTAAATGATTTCCGCATGGTCAATTTAATCTCACCTCCAAGCTAATTTAGTACGTGTATGGCATTGTCTTCTAAGTTCTACTCATATCCACTACCAAATGAACCAATGTCAAGCCCAGTAAAAATGAATACAGTGTCGTATGAGGTCAATACAAGGCTTCTTGGCATTCTTGGTAGTCGATAGGTATACTAGGGGTTGGACCCAGCAAACTGTAGAAGCCATTTTATCCAAGACGTTTAGCCAGTTACCCGACGAAGCTATCGGAATTAAATATATCACACATAATGGTGTCCATACTGCGAGGAAGGAACTTGACAAAAGGGCAACGGTGAAGATGCCTTTGAACCGTCCCCGTGGTCCCGGCTGTTTCCCCTGGCCTTGCAGATTCGAGCCATCGGATGGATCCCCTGGAGCGGCATGCATTTCAAAGTTATCAACAGCCTTTCTTTGTCTTCGAAGGATCCTCAGAAGATTGAAGTAGATGCCTAACAATAGGAAGAATGTGATGTTGGTAGGTACGATGTAACTAATGGAGCTAAGTTCGCCTAATCTGTGTTTCAGTACGATATTTTTTATCACACATTCCTCAATATCCTGTTGAGTAACAGGGGAAGTCGGAACTGGAAAGTTGCACCCACTGAAAAGCAACACAGCAATAAGAGAACTAACGAAAGTAACTTTGATTCGTCTGGGGGTAACTATGGTGTGATAACGCAATGGTCGAGTGATCAGAAGGTACTTGTTGACGTTGATGCCGCAGAGACACGCCATTATCAAAATAAATGTCAGACGAGATGGAAACACAAATATTAGTGTAATAAGAGAACATAGATGCCGACTTTTCACTGCAAACCATAGCAAAGACCAGCAATTCCATGAGATTCCATTGGTGAGACACGCGATTGCTAGCATCCGATATAACAGCTTCATAACGTCCTGAATGTTTCTCTGTCTGTGGATGACGATCAGAAATACTATGTTGAAGGTCATACCAAGGACTAAGTTGACTACGTACACGCTGGCTCCATGATTGAAGCTCCAGGTAGCCTCAGTGGTACCATTGTTCAGTTCATCCATGATTATTGTTTATACTGTTATTCTGGTTGCTATCCTTCAATATTAAATCAACAAAAGAAACTGATTATTTGGCAGCAACGCCGACATGGCCAACATTTTAGTATTCCCGCCTTTACTGTTAAATATTTTGCTTTGCTAATGTAAATACCGAAAAACGATCCTGACTGCAGATCCACAAGATCCAAAACCTGATAGTCAAGCAACGCTTTTCATGTTTCGTCGGGTGTTGTTGAACTGCAAAACTTCTTCGTTTCCCTGGGTACATAGCAATCAAGTATGTAAGGTAAACAACACATGCGCTCTCACATGTCTGAGGGAAATACAGCAAATTTGAAATTTAGGCATGACATCTCTCGTGCCATTGTGAATATAACTGTCTGGAAATAATGTACAGTGCTTTTGTTCTAAAGGTAAAGAAGACATTCAAGCAAATGGAGTCATATTACTGTCGTTGTTTGAATGCTGATTGCTATCTACTTCCGACAAGTCCTTATAGTTTAAAAAAAAAGTGAATAATGGTCAAACAAACTGGGTGTCTTCTCCTATCATTAGTTGAGAATTTTATTGTAACCTCCGGAATAATGACATCGCAAGAGATGGAGTAAATTGCATGATAAATTTGTTTTCTTTCACTCCATTATCCAACTATTGCATGAACCGGCATTAAAACAGACGGATGCAGAGTCAGACATTTGTATACTCTGTAAATTAAATCTATGTCAAAGCTCACTGGTGATAGTACAGGTGAAGAGGCTGCATTTCAGAGGGTTGGCTAGTTGGCTATGGCTACAATGAAGTCACATTTCCCGCGCATTTTCCACTTGCACTGACATCCAGGTAGTTCCTTTCAGATGTGTTATGTTAAACCTATAGTACGGACATACCAGTTTATATACCTGATAATTTCTCGTGCAAAAGGTACATGAAACCAGGGAACATTTTAATAAGTTTTCAATTCGACATAATCACGAGATATCGATTCAACTAATAGCAAGTTTTACCTTTTGTAATTATCGTCTCTTTAATATTGATACTTGTAAGTAAAATTCAATATATAAGACTTTCACCGAGTGCGGGAGACGTGTTATTGAATTATTTTAACCAAAGAGCATGCTTCGCGTGTTTGCCCAGTTATTTTCAAACATCACTTCTTCGCTAAATAAATATAAAGTATAATTTGACGAATACAGAATTGTTTCCTGTTCTCAATCTAGATATTTTCTACTTACCTTAAGACTCCCACGCTCTCTCTCTCTTATCGATGAAGATCTAGAATTTCGTCTACCAGCCATGCATTTCAAAGTTGAAATGAATGAAGTATTATATGTCTTAGCGATTATAATAAATATTTAACAGTGAAGAAAAAAAAATTATTAATTATTTTGATGTTTATAGTTACATGAGTGTTGCGTCATGCTATACTTGAATGGGAGGGGGGGGGGTTAATCACTTTAAGTATTACATTTTCCACATTAAAAAAATGAAGGGTCTTATACAATGACACGACCAAAATCTTTCATCTTGATTCCCGGAACTTTCTTCCTTTTCCTTCCTCTCCCCTTCAAACCCCTTTCACTCCTCGAAAATCATAGGAGATTACCTTGTTGATAAACTTTCTTCCTTTTCCTTCCTCTCCCCTTCAAACCCTTTTCACTCATCGAAAATCATAGGAGATTACTTTGTCCCTATATAGCACCATCAGAAATGGTGCAACGACGATATCGTGACCGAACCCCTGCACCTGCTCTGCTCTTCACATCTTCAATAGTGATCTTCTTCACTGAAATCGATACCGTACCTCGTAGCCCTTGTTGTATAAGCTTCAATTACATGCATAAACAATGAGAGCTGAAGGTCTTCAATCGAACCAACAATTTGACAGATTCTTGACAGATCGTCGATTGAAAGAGACAGTAATTAATACCGCCATGTCCAATAAAATAATATTTATGCAGACGTTCCCTTCAGAATATTCTTCGAAGAATCTTTGTGTTATTGGTCAATTCTTGTGACGTAGCATGGAGAATAAATGAAACCTCAGTCAGTGTCACCCTGAGCTATACCTTTGTGATATATAGACATAATCGATTCGCGATACTGTGGGATTTCATTTGATGAATATTTACAGGTACCCATGCTCTCCGATGAAAGTACTGTATATTAGCCGCATATACGGTCAAATCGCAGAACTGAAAAGATTGAACGAATATGAAGGGGCTTAGAAATAACACTGGTTGGCTTCTTGACAATTTAACCATAGAAAATACCTTACCATTCTTCGCCAATTTATTTCTCGGTTTGTTTTCCAATATCATAGTCCTGATCGTGCTACATCGCCAGAGGGAAATTCAGGACGTCATGCGACTGCTGCACCGGATCCTCGCCATAACCACTCTCGCTAACTGTGTAATCTGGAATGTCTGGTCTATCCTTTGGTTCGCTTTTTACGATGAGCATGCGTGTTATTTGATGTCTCTCATCTTCATGCTTCCTTTCCAGTTTGCTGTTGTGATGATCATGGCGTGCCATTGTAGCATCGGTCTCAATCTTTTCCTCCTAATCAGTCGTCCGATGCGTTACCACATGATGGTAACCACAAGGCGTGTACGATTATCATTAGGTCTCATCACATTTCTCGTTCTACTGGCCAGCGGATATTCCTTCCCTGTGAAAGGTTCACCTTTCCTCCGATACAGGATCGACCAATGTATCCTCAAAAGGTCCACAGGTATGCCCGATACAAGCATGGCAGAGGTGTGGCACGCCGTGTCTCTTCTTCTGCCCATTTTCTTCACCATCACCTTGTTGGCAGTTATCTATGTCAAACTATTGCGGATCATCCGACAGCAACTTCGGAAGGTTGACAGAATGAGTATGCTTGATCAAAGGCATTCTGGAGAAGTGTTCGCTCTCCGTATTAGAAATATTAGATTGTCAAGGAGATTTAAAGGAGTCGTGACCGTCTTACTTCATTCGGCTTCTTTTATTGCTGTATGGATACCTCTATGCATGTCATACCTGATCCCGGAGGCAAATCAGTGGTTGAACATCCTTGATGCGTTGGCCGCAACAGGATCCTGGGTACAGGCTGCCGTGTACTTGATGACCAACGAAGAAGCCAAACGAATTGCTCTGAGTCTTATACGGATTCGCTGCTCATTTTCATGAACAGAACATTGGGAGAACATTACAACCTGATTCAGCTGGTGAATAAGATACATAATTGTGTCAAGTTTCCGGGAACACAGCCATGATGAGAGGACACGCATACAATCAGATTACTGGTTCTAAAATGTTTCATCTTAATTATACCAACGTTACGTCCAAACATTTTTCATTCTCAGAAATCACCAGTGATACAAATAATATTGAATTAACCACAATTAACTGCTGATCACCCCAGTTTGTCGAGACAGACAAATTATTTCGCCAAATAACAAAAAATATATTCTGATGATCCTACTCATGATACTGCTCGTATAAAGAAAATGATAATCCCAGTCATCAACACCCGGTTCTATTAACTTGACATCAGCATTATGAGCTGATGAGGACTGTCTGAAATAATAATATTAAAGCTCCGATCATTATAAACTATCTTCAATTACCATGACGAATGAATGAACAGCATTTAAGAAATCCTATCTAATATCTTTGACAGGGTCAGGCCATTAATAGATAGCCAGATGAACATGACGATTCAAATTACTCTTAGGTTTTCCGGCGTGCGGACAGAAGCGTTGCACCTGACCCAGCTTCTTTTGTGGATTAACTATGACGGGGCTTGTTATTATATTGCTATGTATGTGATGAAAACATGCAAGCTAAAAAAAAAATCATAAAACGATTTCATCACATTTTCCTGGTATCTTGGATAATGTTATTATATACATTGGTTAGATTAGATTCTACGTAACATAATTTTATTAGTCACTGTGTTTGTCTCATGAAGCAATGATTGTTCAAACATGGAACGGATCCATCAACTTGTTAAGAAAGTGAACACCTGGCGTGCAGAGGTTGTCAAGTTTATAATGATGATGAACAGTTGGTTATGACTGCAAGGTTTTATTATATAGGAAAGATCCTCGGCTCGTCGCTTCATTATTGTCATATTCATCGACAAGAAACACATCAGGCATAAAGCAAATGCTCTCCCCAACAGCACAGGAACAACATTCTGGTTGCTTTTGTGATTTACTTTGATTCTTCATTGTTTTTACAAATATTTTCACTCGAAATCAAACAACCGTGCTCTGCAGAAAGGCAATTTTTTACTTTCAAATCATGGCGAAGCGACGTTCTCCAACTTTAATCTTGAAAGCATTATATACTTTGTCAATTTAATCCCTTGCGTATTTTTAAACACTATAGTACTGGTCGTCATCAATCGACAGAAAGAGCTTCAAGATACCATGCGAATCTTGTACAGAATCTTAGCTGCTGCTACTCTTGCAAATGGATTTTTGTGGAATATTTATTCCATCTGTTGGTTTTCATTAAACGATGAATCCTCGTGTGTTATCCTTACTCTCACATTATTTTTCCCTTTCCGTTTCACCTTGTACTTGCGAATGGCTTGTCTCTGCGCCACCAACGCAAACATGTACATCCTCATCACCCGACCAATGCGGTATTACATGATCATAACCTCTGCGCGGAAAAAAGTCACAACCGCTCTTATGTTTCTGATCAGTGGCAGTAGCTTCCCGGTAACGAGCTCCCCTATTATCCAATACAGAATCAATGTGAATCAGTGTGAAAAGAAGAAAGCTACTCGGAATTATGATGTTGTAGGACTCATTGACACTCTGATACTTCTCTTTCCTATAGTTTTTACATTTGTTATCTCTGCAGCGATCTATGTGAAACTTCTTATAATAGTTAGAAGGCAAGTGAGAGTGATCCAAGACGTAGGATATGGTCGTAATCAACCTGCTCAAGGGCAAGTTACTGAAGGATCTGACATTCAGGGTCAAAGGGTAGATCTTGAAAAACCAAATCGATTCAAAGGAGTCGTCGCTGTGGCACTTTTGTCAGGGTCATTTTTTGCCACGTGGACGCCAATGTTTGTTAATTTCCTTACCCCAGGAGCTTCCTCGGCGGTATGGACGAACATTCTCGATAAACTGGCTTCGACAAACTGCTGGGGTTCAACCACTGATTCACTTGGTAAACAACGAGGAGGTTAGACGAATTTGTGTCGATTTGATCCGGAAGCATCTTCGGCAGCAATGACATAATTGGGAAAATTATCTTTAAGGATTGTAACATTCGTTTTAGCCCTTTGAAAAGCCATTCATAGTGTAGAGAAAGATTTCTTTGATATCTGTAAGACAATGCCATGGTCGTGAAGTTATATTCTGCTCTCGTGAGATCATTGTCATTCTGAATTATTGATAGTAATGAAACAAAAATTAATAACATTTAGCATAAAGAGTATGCAGCCCCAACCCCTGGTTCCACGGCCCCTGCAAGACTTGTACGTGGGGGCGTCGTGGTCTAGTGGTTACGACTTTCATTCAGAGGGACGACGTGGGTTCGAATTCCAGCCATGGCGTGTTTTCCTTCAGCAAGAAATTTACCCACATAGTGCTGCACTCGACCCAGGTGAGGTGAATAGGCATCCGGTAGGATTTAGTCATTGAATGCTTGAGCGCCTATATGGCGGCTCAGCTACAGCCGGGGTAATAATTTGATACAAAGTATCAAGCGCAGTAGAGTATATGCAACTAAACTCCTAAAAAAAAAATGGAAATCTGATTTTTATCGATAATCCCTCCTCGGTTTTAGTGAATATTAATGTTTGATTGATACCAATAAATAGATCATTCGATTTTCTTTAAAATGACACCCTACATAATATGATTATGGTTCACATGGAGGTGCAGTGCCTTGAAATGTGGGGGCAAGGTCAAAATTCAAAAGTTGCAAAATGACACAATATTGAAGGTCACTGTGGTGATGACTGTGTTTCTCAGCGGTTCCTTTTGTTTTCATGCACCTTAACATCAACATTGAATCACACCTCTGCACAGGCACACACAGAAAAAAACAAAAACATGCATGGGTATTTCAAACCATGTTATATCACAGAACCATTACTACATAAACCACAACAAAACATCAAAACTGAAGAAGCAGGGGCTTCATTTGAATCATTTGAATGGATTTTTATCTCTAATGGGTTCCATTTTTTAAATTTTTTGCGTGAAAGCAAAATTCATAACAAAATAACTTACCTCATTCTCGCCAGGCCTCTTCGCTATATAGCCTTCATGGGGGGGGGGGGCTTGGGAGCACGGACCCCCAAATTTTTATGACCAAGAAAAAAGAGGAAAAAGGGGGAAAGGAAATAAGGGGATATATTGTTTTCCGAATATAATGTTAACATCTATCATCAATCGGGCATTGATTTTGCTAGATTGCTTCGCTCTTTCACAGCCTTTTAGATTTTGAAAATCTTGCCAGTGCGCCATGCCTGACCCCCTATTCTCTTTTTTTTTTTTTTTTTTTTTTTTGGGGGGGGCTCATGACACTAGTGCGCCAGTCGATTACTTCATGAGAAATTCGTGATATTGACAGCACGGCAGCCACTATTAGCTCCTGTTACTTTTGGTCTATTTTCAGGGATCTGTATCAAGATAGAAAAAGATTTGCTCAGCGGCGTCCAGAGTATTTACGAACAGATCAAATCATCAAAGTATTGTCAAGTGATAAAGGACGCATAAGAAACCTTTGTCAAAAAAATAATCAAGAACCGTAACGGCAGTTTCGTTTACAACTACACATTTGCACATTTGTCCTTGACTGTGACTGTTACTCTCCGTTATTGAATCCCATTTACGTCTCTGGGTGATAACTTTCTGTTGTATCCCTCAAATGCACCCTCCATTCGAGTTGGTTACCAAGGTGTGGCTGCCACACGTAACAGTTGAGTGACGGAGAATACCGAGTTGAAGCTGTTTCCTTCCAGACCGAGGATCCCCTGATACCCTTAAACAACTCTCTGTACCCAGTAAGTGAAAACAGTCAACTCAAAATTAAAGTTTGAACTTCATGGTTCCATTATATATGTTTTGTAGTCTTGTTTGTTCTCATGAGATTAGGTTTTTATTAAGTGGTTTTTAGACGGATGAGTCCTTCTGTCAGTATCAGTGATGAACAATTCACATGCACCACGATGGATTCATTAAATTGTCAGGACTATGAATCGATGATGTATATTGCTATTGACTATGAACAGTTGTGACCGAGCAACCTGTAATTTCATTTAAAGGATCCCTTTGTTCCGTTAAAATGAATTGATTTGCAAATACTAGCGTTCAAATACAACTTCTTTTTCGCTCACGTCATCAGCAAATAAATGATTATTTAGATAAATAACGTAATATACGATTATAGTTGGATAAAACCCAATCATTTCTCAT
Organism: Lytechinus pictus; assembly: GCF_037042905.1. Lineage (NCBI taxonomy): Eukaryota > Metazoa > Echinodermata > Echinoidea > Temnopleuroida > Toxopneustidae > Lytechinus > Lytechinus pictus. Next base: position 15,395,201 of record NC_087248.1, on the reverse strand, counting down.
TGCCATTTGTGTAACGGTCATGATTAATCATTCTTACCAGAGGCAAATGGGTCTCTCTCCAAAAGAGTTTTCAATTCTTTAGGTAAAAATGAATATCACTAGCAATTCCAGCAGAGAACCAACCTTCACCTTCTGCCCGGAGTGCAGCATATACCTTGTCAATTTAGTTCTAAGTGTATGCCTTAACATTATTGTTCTGATAATCATACACCGACAGAGAGAACTTCAAGAAATGATGAGAATGTTACAGAGAGTTCTCGCTGCAACCACCCTGGCCAATGGCGTCTTGTGGAATATATGGTCCGCCTGTTGGTTCTCAGTCCAGGATCCGTCTTCATGCTCCATCATTACCCTCATATTTCTGTTCCCTACTCGTGTCATCATAATATTGCGAATGGCTTGTCTCTGTGGCATCAACTTGAACATGTATCTACTCATCACCCGCCCGATGCATTACCACTTGATTGTTACCAGTAAGCGAGTACGGCTCTTATCTTCTGTCGCTCTCGTCATCGTATTGCTGACTGGTGGGAGTAGCTTCCCGGTACCGAGCTCTCCTATTGTTCGTTATAGAATTGACGGGTGTCTGAAGAAGGAAATTGCTGTGGAGAAGCACATGGCAGGAGTCGTTGACGCAATGAGTGTGCTTCTTCCGATCATTTTCACCTTTGTCATTTCGGCTGTGATTTACATCAATCTTTTGATAATTGCTCGACGGCAACTGAAAACGATTCAAGACTTAGATCCGCGTACCCGCGGCGTTACGTCGCCAAATGAGATTCATCGTAACGAACAAGACCCTCAGAGGATTCAGCCTGGATTCCGTCGAAGATTCAAAGGAGTTGTTACTATAGCTCTTCTGTCAGGGTCATTCCTTGTTGCGTGGACACCAGTGTGTCTGTTGTACTTTTTCCCAGGAGGTTCTTCAGGGTTATGGCTGAATGTCATCGATAAATTTGCCTCGTCGAACTCCTGGGTGCAGCCATTTATTCATATAGTGAATAACGAAGAGGCAAGACGACTCTGCATTGATTTTATCAGGAAACGTATTCGGCAACAGTAAGAAGAATCGATCAAAAAACATATTTTTGGTCGCTGTCTTGGCGGTGGCGTATGAATTAAATAGATGATTATGAATTACATATTGATGCTAATTATATCGATTTTTATATTAATAGCGAAAAAAAAGGAAATAGGAAATTACCCGGAACTGAATCTTATTTTTTTTTATTCAGAGACATTACCTGGAATTTTCAAATTTTTTTTTTTTTTTTTACAAAAAAAATCGGACAATAACAAAGCGAGCCTAAACTTGGTTCAAGTGACCAAAATCAAGGAATTTAACCTCTTTTGTTGAATGCACCTTTTATAAATAGCAACAAAATTACAAAATGCGAGCGCGGAGCGCCAGCAGAAAATTTGGAGATACGTATGAGGCAAACAATTCTTTAAATATAACATGGATATTGAAAGTTGCTACGTTTAATTGTAGTTTGATTGTAATTTTCTGATTTCCCGGAATTTCCTGACATTTTTTCATTTCCCATTACGTCTTACCCCCGTTTGGGAACGGACCGCAGTTCGGATTGCAAACTGCGGTATTTCACCCCATTTTGCGTTTGAAAATCTAAAACATCATTTCCAAGCCCTGGGGGTCGTTTCATAAAGCTGTTCGTAAGTTAAGAGCGACTTTAACAACGACTGGTGATCATCGCCAGTTGTACCATTTACCGCAAGACATGATCACCAGTCGCTCTTAACTTACGAACAGCTTTATGAAACACCCGCCTGATCAACCCCGCTTGGCCAGGTAATCCCCACAGGCCAGATTATGAGCATTGAGCCAAGGACGAAATGATAACAACAGCTGTGCTATTATGTAAGTCTTCTCTGCCTGTAGAAGGACCTTCGGAATTAAATTATTGTATTCGATATTTAATCACGTTTTCAAAGGCATATTGTATTCAGAAATTCAATGCTAGCCCAGTTTCAATTTCGAACAAAGAAAATCAACCTCGAAATAAGGAAAGTAAGTGAATAAAAAATGGCGACATGTTTTCCCGGACCGCACTCGAGCTGTTGTGTTATCTTCGGACCGAGGTCAAGAAACAGGTGTTTTGATACTAACATTGCATGCCTGGGGCAGTAGGGTTTTCGTACTTGGAGAAGAGGGGTATAGTGTTATCAAACGGAGCTCTTTCGTCATGCCGAAAATCACCTGAAAAAGATCCGAAATTCGGGAAATTTCTTTCAAAGTGGAAACACTTGTCTGGTCATTGTAGATGAAACCTTGACTTGAAGGAGCATATTCGCAAGGTTTGCCTTGCTGCTAACTTCGGTATTTACAGGATAGGCCAAAATACATGAATTATCTTGATCAGAGCTCTACGAAACGTCTCGACAATGCCTAGATTACGTCGAGTTATTTGGACTATATTGTAACAGTTTGCTCATCAATTACTGAACTGCTTCCCACCTGGCCCCTCTTCAGCACACACAGAATAGAACACCGCCACTCGTCTCACCACTCGCTCTTGTTATTAAATTGAATCCTATTCAATATCGTGCTCCTCATTAAATTTTACAACATTATCTATCACTGTGCATCATAATATTTTAACCGAACTGATCTCGACCAAAATCAGCAACACTTGATCCCATTTCCGGCCGCACAGAAACCTTGATAGCACTAACAATGTGCTAACAGAAGCCCTGTTACAAAATAATGTCGCAGCGATAACAACGCGTTATTTACACCCTAGATAACTGAACATTTTGACTTATTGTTTAATCGGAAAGATGAGACTGCTTGGGCTTAGGCCTATAATAATTGTTAGCGCTCTGTTAGGCCATGGACCTACTACTACTTGTAGTAGGTCCATGGTTAGGCTGACAGTATTTATGTGCGTTCGACACTGATCTTCCACAGGACCCCAAACTCGCACTTGCACCTCGCACTCACAATCACCATGACAGCCGGGTCTTTTATGTTTGTGCACCTTTGCTTTGGAACTCTCTCCCTGCATACATTCATGATGCACCCGCACTCACATATTTTCGATTAAACTGAAGACTCATCTTTTCCAGACAGAGCAGCGATTGCTATGATATTATTTTTTCTTCTCTTAATGATAATAATAAAAGGCATTTATTAAGCGTCATCTATCTAGAAATAATCTTTTCCGAGGCGCAGTGTTTATTATTATTATTACCCCAGCTTTAGCTCGAGCTGCCTTTCAGCGCTCAGTGCATTCAAGGAATTAGTCATGCCGCCCATTCACCTACCTGGGTTGAGTGCAGCACAATGTGGATAAATTTCTTGCTGAAGGAATTACGCCATGGCTGGGATTCTAACCCACGACACTCTGTTTCAAAGTCAGAAGACTAATCCACTGGGCCACAACACTCCAACGCTCTTGTCATTCTGTAGATTAGATTATATGTATCATGTGTTTTCTATTCGATTGAATGATTGTAAGGTAATATTTTATTATGTATTGATAATTTTTCTCATGTAATTTTCTCTTTCATTTTGTAGATGATTTAACAGTGCTTTGACACTTTTGTCAAAAGTGCTATATAAATATCAATATCGTTATTAATACATTATAGGATATCTATTTTTTCACAAAAATTGAATAAAAAGAGTTGGCAAATCTGTTGCTCATGTATAATTTCTCACACTTGTAATTTGTTCTGTACATGTACTGTATCTAAGCATTCGCGCTGATTCAGCTGAGGCATGGCGGATTGTCATTGTTCAAAACTCAACTCTTTTATTTAATATCCATATATTTTTATTGATCTTTTACAGCTTACTTATTTTGTTTTCATTATTCTTAATTTACCTTTTCCTCATTATCTTATGTACATGTATATACATTTTCATTGCCTAAGTATTCTTGCCTATACACATATTTCTCATGTCAGTTTTTACAAAGGTTACTGCTTTTTAATGTTTGAAATATGTAATGAGTCTTTTAATTATTTTTACTTTGTATATACATGACCAATTCAGCCATTTGGCTGCGACTCATGTTTTTAATAAGCCTTGAATTGAATTGAATCCATACCCGACAAAGAAAATATATGTGTATCTGTATAATTCAGTATAATTCACACACACACACACACACACACACCATCACCCACACACACCGGTGAAGGGCTCATTATAACTGCTTCAAAATTAGGCAATGCATTTTGAAGGTAGGCGTAACAATAGGACAATTGTCATTAACTATTATTGATAAACAGAAGTCATGACCTATGAGATGGGTGGGGGGAAATGAAGTGTTTTGAAGTTTTGGCTGGGTGTATGTGCGTGTATGCGAGAGAGGTGATCTGTTACGTGTGAAGGTGTGTGGAAGCGAGTGTGTGTACGTGAGGGTGTGGAGGAGGATGTGTGTGTCTCTGTGTGAAAGAATTGGTAGGTGCTTGTACTCAAGATATAATATTTTTCACACTTCCTTCTTCACCCACCAACTTGGCGCAACTGAGATTGTACGACCTTCTGGAGATTGTCTCGTAGTCTGTCGCGCATGTAAAGATCCATATGAAGATGGTACCAAATTATGCAGAGAAGATAACTCTACCGGGACATATCAATAAATCAATTATGAAATGTTCATACTATACTTGACTACGTTTTCAGCCCCCTTTTCAACATGGTTCAAATGTAGAAATCGTGCGTTTTGGCCTGTTTTTCTCCACATAAACAATATACCAATTCCGTTGATGTTTCCTGTATTATGCATGATATTAGATGTGTCAAATATCTTCGTAATATATGTATCCATGTCTTTACTAAGCATGGTATGATCACTGCTCACTGGGCATTGATCGAGGCCACGTCTTCAGCCTAGTTTTCAACAAGGGATCTATACCATGCATGGCTGTTTTCCCCTGTTTTCACAACGCATGTTAGAGCAAACCTGCTAATATATCTGTGAAAAAAATGATACCCCTATTCAAAAGAGTAATGAAAAATATTGACAGCTATGTATTAATGTATGCCAATAAGTGGCTTTCTCTGATTGGTCGCAATCGTATGTTTAGGAAAAGTCTTTACTCGTCAGAGAAGTATGCTTCCCAGACAGCCTGCACAGTGACATAGCTTGTATGTAAAGAAGACGCCATCATTTTGTTAAGGAGGCGGAGTCCCAAGTCACACAACAATAACATACACTTGAAGGGCTAAAAATTAAGTGAAAAGAAAAAGAAGTAAGAAAAAAGACACTAGAAGCAAGAAAATAAGTGTCTACACGCGTCTCAGAAATTTTAGATCCCCCTCCGAAAAAAGGATGAGGCTCCACCAAAAGGTGCTAAATTTAGACTTGACAAGTTGGGGCTACTATAGTTCGATAATAAATCTGATTTAGAAAGCACTGACATGACTGCAGGGGTAAAGTTTTGTACGTCCCCCCTCTCTCTTACAGATACACATCTCCCGTCTCTAATCGTCATTAGATTTCCTCCCTCTCTTCTCCTAACCAACCTCTCTGTAATTCTGTATTAATGATCATTGTCATGAATTTGTTGACTTTGCCGCTCACAAGTTTGATCAAGATAGTCACTCGCAAACATGGGGTACCATTAATTTTGGAAGTAAGTATAATCAAAGCAAAGCGAGTGATCAGAAAACCTTTTGTGAGAATGACATGGTTTTTATCACATTATTAGCATATACCATGATTTCATGAGCCCAATTAAGGCAGACTGATCAGATAACACCTTTGTTAATGTAATATTGCAAGACATCCAGTCTAATATGTCATATTCCATCGCTTTATCATGTTTACTCAAATCAAGGCAAATGGACTGTTCATAAAACCTAGTGAAAATGATTTATTGTACACGATGTTTAGAAAAAGAAACTGATAATTAACCCTAAAAGGACTGCGGGCCATGACCCCCCTCGACGCTTCGCCCGATATTTCCGAAACGCAAAAAGATAGCTCCGCAAATCTTTTGGATTTTTTTTTGAAGTATCGCGCAACCTTTGAGACCAAATTCGCGACATACGGGTATAGCATCGCGATGTCACGTGACTTTTTACGAGACAATGACATGCCGAAAATGGCTCATTTTTATACTTTGTGTACAAAGGGTATGGGAAATGAAATTTTAAAAAGGTGATTATTCTTCGTTCTAGTTGGTCTGCTCAATGAATTTAGGGTTTAATTTAGTTTTTAAATGGTCTGTAATAATTTCCATTGAAAAAAGAACAATGAAAAACAAAAGATGAAAAAACAAAGAAATACATAAGAAAATCTAAAAAAAAAAGAAATACATTGAGAAAAAATTGGCTTTCGCAATTTTTCTTTGTTGAAACCTATGACATAATGTATGCAAAAAAAAAGAAGAACAATTGAAGTGAGATTGGGTGTTAATATGCAAATAATGTTTTTCATGAATAACTTTGCATATTTTATTCATAATAAATAAATATTTTCATATTTTTTTTAAATACCAGCTTGTAGTTTATGTGGTAAAGAAAATGCGTTCCAAATTTCGGCGCGGTCGCGCGAACGGCGGCCGAGATCAGAAGGGGGGGGGGGGCATTATGCCCCCCAGTCCTCAATACATCTCAAATAGCCCAGTCCGTTTAGGGTTAACCCTAAATAGACTGGGATATTTTGACGCCTAAGAAGACTGAGGGGGGGGGGGCTGATTCAGCCCCCCCCCTTTGATCTCGGCCGTCGATCGCGCGATCGCAACGAAAATTGGCACGTACGTTACCCATGGCGTGATCTACAAAACGACAAGATCAAATTCTGAGTAAAATCTCATTGCTAATTAATTATGCTAATTTATGCGTAAAATCAAAAGTTTGCTTTTATTAACTAAATAATGCCCCTAAAATGCTAATTTTTGGTACACAGACTCTTAACAGGGATCTGATTGAATGTACCTTAAAAAAATTACAACATCACATTTATTTTCTTATGTATTTTATTGTTTTCTAAATTTCTTGTGTATTTCTTTGTTTTTCGACTTTTTGTTTTTTATTATTTTTTCAATGGAAATTGTCGGGGACTTTTTTTTACCATAAACAAGATGGGGTTAATTGATTTTAATTAGTAAAAGGAAAAATAATGATACATTTATGCATTTTGGCTACAAACACTAATTGCCATTGGATTTGTACACAAATTCACGTTTTTGAGCAACTTTGGGCCTGCATGCACTTACGAAATATTGCGTAATATCGGAACCGCGTACACGGGAGTCGCAATTTTGGTCTCAAAAGTTGCGCGAGACTTGAATGTAAAAAGTCAGCGAACGACGCGGTCAAAAAATTTTGCGCAGCGGATTTATCACGAAAAATGTTGAGGGGGGCTGAATCAGCCCCCCATCTTCATAGGGTTAAAGCATGGATGATGCTCAAGACGTATATTTTTGATCAGAAAAACTTTTGTGAGTATGACATGGTTTTTATCACATTATTAGCATATATATCATGATTTCATGAGCCCAATTAAGGCAGACTGATCAGATAACACATTTGTTAATGTAATATTGCAAGACATATGTCATATTCCATTGCTTTATCATGTTTAACCAAATTAAGGCAAATGGCAAATTCCTCCTGATGAGATGCCAAATACATTTCTGTCGATGTGTAGGTCAGTAGGTGTATTCCATACCAAGGAGTCTGTATCTGCAGTCGAACGTCCAAATAATTGGAGGCGACTCATGTCTGATATCGATGCAAGGTTTCGAACTGTTCAAGTGTCACATTTCCTAATATATTGTCAGTAAGCAGGACGAATTGTCTTGATAAAGTAATTTAGGATCCTGAATGATTGGACAATGGATAGCAATTCAACTTCGGAAAGGGCAGGAGTGGCGTTCATTGGCAATGATTCTCCTTTCATAATCAAACTCATAAGCATATGTCAAACTGAGATACTTGGGGACAACACGTTTAATAGACAAGACCAATATGGGGAGAACTTGAGTTCAAGGAGCATTTTGGGGTAAAAGTTGGTAACCGGTCTATTTCACCTAATTTGAATGTGCCGAATCTGATAAGACCGGTTCCCAAGCCAATTTTTCATGTTTTGACCACCTAATTTGCATAAACTAAATGGCTGCCAAATTGACAATTCATAATCTTATTTCTACAATATTCTTTTATAATATTCGCTTTCACCGATATGGATACTGCAAAATCCTGCATACTTAACATGTACCATTTTGGAAAATTTGTTATTTTTGTTTGCGGCTAATTAATTATGCAAATTTATGCATATTTTGCAATATTATGCTATAATTTGATAATTACACCTAAAATTTTTATTATTTTGGGTACAAACAGCATTTGTATCATTATGATAATTGTTTGGCCCTTAAATATAATACTCAAGTCAATTTTTATATTTATTTTATTGTTCTTTGATATTTCTTTTGTGTTCTTGTATTTACTGCCATTTGCTTTGTATATGTTTGATATGAGATCTTTAAAAAACTAATATCAATGGCTGACAAATACTAAGCTTCAATGATTTGAATCATTTGATAAACTTCTTTTGCCACAACTGTTAATTGTACTCAGGAACAAATACACACACATGCTCCCACACCCACACCTGTATATAGAAAGTAATATACTTGCAAGGTATATGTAGTAGACATGCCCAATATAAAAACATTGATGCTGATCCTATAATCATGACAATTACCAAATACAATGAACCCGTAAGAAAAGAAGAGTTTAGAAGTTGGAAAACCTGTAATCATGCTGAACTTAAATTTCTTGAAATAGATATATTAAAATGTTTTAAAACAGATCAAATAATCAATTAAACGTATGATTTACGCAGTGTAGTTTATCAATCGGATATAAGTATCAGTACATTGTTTTTATCCTTGTAGCAAAATTATATCTTCGATTCAGCTCCATCAGAACTGCAATCATGGCAGTTAACCAAAGAACAATTTGTAATACATGCAAAGGGTCTGTATTACTGGATCACTTACTAGTTTTTTTGGTCATTACCGATTTATTTATTTATTTGGCAACGGTATATTTTCCCCAAGTCAACCATCAAAGTGATAACTGAAAACCACAGCTTTTATCCAATCCTTGCCTTGGAAGATTCTTTGACGAACGATACTGAATACAGAAGAGGAAATGATAAAAACATGGTGCTAAACACAGATTAGCTCCATTGTTAAAACATGGGCAAAACAAGGTTTCCAGCCCAGTCACTGCCCAATGCAGAACAAATTTTCACAGTGTGTCCTATGGTTAAAAAGTGCTAGAGATGCCTGTTGAAGGTAAACCAGCATGGAGACAATTGCAGAAGTCCAGTCTAGAGGTTATCCGGTCATGGATGATATTTTCTGCACCACCTCATGTAAGACAATGTCTGATCTCAGCAATTCTGTGGAGCAGGTAATGTGCAGATTGGCAGACATGTGATGTGTGTTTCTTCATACTCATTGTTGTATCAAAGACTACGCCAAGAGATCTAGCCTTGCATACTGGAGATATATAGCTTCCTCACCTATTAAGACTGGATTTGTAGTCATAATAATTACGCATATATGGAGATGACAGAACAAGATACTTCGCTTTTTATTGTTAAGCTCCAGGAAGTTGACCTTCATCCAACATCGAATCCTCAATGGGAGCACCAACAACAGCAGCTGCACAAACCTCTGTATATTTACCTTTTGGATCAAAAGTGAGGTATACAGCTGAATGTCATTAGCATATAAGTGTATAGCAAGACCATGTTGCCACTTTACAGAGCCAAGAGGAATGATGTACAGTTTGAAGAACAAGGGACAAGGACAGACTCCCAAGGAACTCCATATCAAAGGGTAGTCACAGGAGACTGCATGCCAGTGATGAATACAGCTTCTTACAGCTCTGTTGGCAAGGTAAGAGGAAACCTGCCATTGGAGTGCAGAATCATCAATTCCAAAACAGACTGTCAGTCTCCCAAGAGGAATGACATGTTCACTGGTATCAAAACCGGTTGACAAGTCAAACATAACTTAGGCAACTGCTTTCCTCATAGAAAGAGACATCCTGGATCTACAATCGAAGAAATTCTCGATCTAGACTTTGATGGTGATATCTCAGACTCGCATGCAGCCTATCAGAGCTGGGTATAAGCTATTGGATGCTGTTGGGTTTAATACCGATCAAAATAAGTGGATTAATAATCACCTACAGGAACGCCAAACATGCCAGGAACCCACCTTCCTCTGAAAGATATCTTCGTTATCAATTTGAAATAGTCTATCTTATGAAGATATGAAGATGTGTGAATATTAGAAGTTCGATAAATGACCTAGAAGACATTACACAATTCACTGCGGTATTGAAAAGGTGCACTCCGAGCATTTTAACACCTGAAACAAGATCTGGTTGGTTAGACAGCAGATTCTCTATCAAGACAAAAGTTTAGGTTTTCTCTACTGTGACATGAGAATCGGACATATCTCAAGAACACAAACACGATGACTTCGATACGAACTGCCTCCGCAGAATACTTGTACTAAATTGATTTGATTTCAACAATTAGAGATCACTTTTATAATATGAGGCTGCCCTATCAATCAAGCCATCCAATGGAACACCAGCTCGATGATATAACTGACATTGATCATTCCACACCCCGAAGGTAAAAGTGTATATCAAGCTGGGGGAAGCTGGACGCCTCTAAGTTGGATGAAGCGGCAATCCTTGATAGGACAGGTGCAGTACTGCATTGGAAAAGACATATTATGGAGATGCACATGTAATCCGTCAATGAAGTCCAATGATAAAAAATTGTTATTAAAAGGATATGCAGTGACTTATTCGTTGTGGAACTTTAGAACATCACAGTCTGGCTTTTAAAACACGGAAACTGTCTAATTGATGGATTATATGTGGGTTCAGTTCTGAGAATTTTTGTTCAATATTGGGACAAACAATTTGACGAGCGTAATGGAGAAAAACACAGGACATCTCATTTTCAGCAGACGGTTTTCACTTCATTTTGCTGAAGAAAAACACACTAAATTTATATACATGTATGTGTGATCAGATTCTGTTGGTCGGGAACATAACTACTCCAAAGGATATTAAATGCAACTGATTGACTAGTATTAGGAGTTGAGAATTACAGTACTGTTATGATTCAAATTTAATAATTCATCATCTAAAATTGTAAATATGAATGGATTGATATCATAATTCAAGATACCATTTTATAATAAAAATATAAGCAATTAATAGTGACATTCGCTTGAATACAGATAGGTTCATGAAATTCGTTGGATCTCCACCAGTGTGCTTTTAAATGGGAAGGCCCTCCGTGCAGGAGTTTACCTTTGTATGCAGATGTGGGAGTGGGTGCATCTGTTTATGCCCATGGATATATGCGAATAAAAAAGTGATTACATAATTAAATCATTGAAGTTAATTATTTTCTGCCATTGATAATCAATAATTTGACAGATCCCATAACAAAACATGTACAAAACAAAAGGTACAAAATACAAAGAAATACATAAGAAATAAAAAAAAAACAATAAGATACATTATTATTCACTGTGATATTACATTCTAAGGGCCGTACAATTATTTATAATGATGTAAATGCTATTTGTACCAAAAATATAAACATTTGAGCTGAAATTATCAAATTAAAGCATAATATTGCAAAATATGCATAAATTTGCATAATTAATTAGCCGCAAACAGAAATAACAAATTTCCCCAAATGGTACATGTTAAGTATGCAGGATTTTGCAGTATCCATATCGGTAAAAGCGAAAATTATAAAAGAATATTGTAGAAATAAGATTATAAATTGTCAATTTGGTAGCCATTTTGTTTATGCAAATTAGGTGGTCAAAACATGAGAAATTAGCTTGGGAACCGATCTGATCAGATTCAGCATAATTGAATTGTGTGAAATAGTCCGGTTTCCAACTTTTACCCCAAAATGCTTCTTAAAGTTTATATAGGCCTCTTTTTCCAAAATGTGTCTAGTCTATAACTGGATCATGTTATGTTTATACTTCTTTCCCAGTGTGTTTAACAATGTTATGTACGACCTTTATTTATATTAAGCTCCACTGTATTGCCAGGAGGAAAGCAATGGAGGTTCAAAACGTAGAAAGGCAGCGAGAAGACACCCCGGGGAATCCAAGGACGGACGAACAACATGGACGGCCACAGAATTTAGCCGATCTACAAGTGGTTGTCAACGCGGAACGTCGACAGAGAAAAGGATTCAAATGCTTATAGTTACGATTCTAATCTTAACCTGTTCTTTTTGTATTTCGTGGATACCTTTTCTCTTCAGCAGCAGATTATCTAACACCACATTGCAGACTATATTTGACTTCTTTCTACTGAGTAACACATGGATGCAGCCTATTGTGTACTTGTTGACAAATCCTGAAGCAAGAGGAATTTTCTTAAAATGTGTAAGTTGTTACTGAGCTGATGAGCCACTTTACTGAATTTACAGCACTGGAAGCAGTTTAATTGCGGAAGGATCATTTTTATTACTGACAGAGTTTCGTATCTTTATCATTTTTGCACCAGATAATATGTCATACTGACGGATCATAGACCTTAGACCTTAAGTAGCTTGTTCCATCCACATGCGGACATTGATCCGCAAAGGTCCGCCACTGGCGTCGATCCTGGGCGATGAGGACTACTTCGTTCCAAGTTGTGTCCTGATCAGTAAGATTTCTTTTGGTTTCCACGTTACAGCCGTCCTGACTATGCTGCTTTCTGGCATCCTTAGGACGTGACCAAGCCATGTCAGCCTTCGTTTTACAATTATTTGGCTAAGTAACTTTTTTGTTTGTTTGATTCCTTACATCCTGTACATCTTCATTTGTAGTGTGGGCCCTCCATGAGGTATTTAAGATCCTTCGTAAATATTTGTGATGGTTTCACTGGCATAAAGGAGGATTGATAAGATGGTGGCTTGATACACCCTCACTTTGTTTTGCATTCGAATGTTCTTCGTTTTCCAGACAGCATACATGCTCCCAAACATTGACTGCGCCTTGCCGATCCTTCTGTAAATATCATCTGAGCTTTTCCCATTGGTACTATTTGTGCTACCAAGATATGGGAATGAGTTTACCTTCTCTATTGCCTCACCATCTATGGTTATTTGAGTTGTGTTCTGGCCTATTTCCATTACCTTACATTTCTTCCTGTTGAATCTGAGACCAATCTTGTTCTGTATTTCCTGTGTTTTATCTGTACTCATTTGTAAACTTTACACAAGAGTTTCTTTCTCTAAACCTGATTCAAGGAGCATGGTCAGATCACTTCCTGCAATTCTGGATAACCTGGTGTGTTTAGTTATCATGGCTATTGCATGGGACTAATATACGACCAACAGGGAGACCAAGGAAACTTGCATCCATTTTTACGCAAGCATGTTCAATAACAGCATCTTTATTATGCAATAAATCTTACTGGACAATTCAATATCGGTATTACGATAAAAAAAAACTGTAAGTGAAAAGTCGAAGGACGGGAAAACAGCTCCTGTCATCATAATCACGACGGAAGATATTTCGAAGCTGAAATAACTGTAAATATGTAATGTCTTTATTTTATCTTTTACATAATACTAAGGAACGTAATGGATACTACAATTATCAACAGAATTACGCTTAATGACAACGAAGAACTTGATCCATTTCAAATAACAACAGCGTCACTTTCTCCTGAAAATATTTCCTCGACAAAAGCTTTTTCTCAGTCATGCTCCATTTCGCACGTGAATGTGAGATCTTTGAATCGCAATTTTGAAATGTTGAAAGAAGTATATGAAGATGAATTTAAATCATTTTTTGATATAATCGCATTATCAGAAGTTTGGAATGTTAAGGACATAAATCAGTTTTCAATGCCAGGGTATAATATTGAATTACAATGTAGAAATATTACAAGAGGATGTGGAGTTGGTGCTTATATTCATTCAGGACTTAATTACAAACGAATGCCTAATTTTTCCTTGCACAATGCTGAATCATTATGGCTGAAAATTCTTATTCAGGATGTATCATGTTTGGGGTAATTTATAGAAAACCGGACAGTAACTTTGATAAATTTAGTCTTGATCTCAACGAGCAATTGCATAACTTGAATCTAGACAGAAACCATTGCATTATTGTAGGAGATTTCAATATAAATCTTTTATCTCCAACTGAAAGTTGGCGTGATTTTATTCACATGACAGAATGTTATGGCTTATGGTCAGTTGATAACAAGTCCACCAAGAATAACAAGTTCTAGCATATCTCTCATTTACCATTTTTATACTAATATATATGCCTATCCTATTCAAGCAGGGTGTATTGAAGTAGATATTTCTGACCATCTCCCAGTTTACTCCGTTTTTAAGAACTTCAAGTGTGTTAAACAAAGAAAAAATAGTGTAACACGGAGAAACTTTCATAATTTTTCAATAGATTCATTTTGTAATGATCTACATGTTACTACTGATTTTTGGAAAAGCATTTTAGAATGTATGGATCCTAATGATGCTTATAATATTTTCCAAAGACAGTTCTTGTTTGTTTGTAATAAACATGCTCCTATCAAGACAAAATGTGTTAAACAGAAAAAGAAAAATAAACCCTGGAAAACATGATGTATTAAGCGTTCAATATCGACAAAACACAAACTTTTTTCTCAAGTTATAAAATCGAATTATGATAAAGATTGTTTGAATAAATATAAAAAAATACAGAAATCAGTTAACAACCGTCTTAAGGAAAGCAAAGCAAATGCATTATGGACATAAGTTTGAAGCAGACAAAAAAAAATTCAAAAAAGCTTGGAGTCATATCAATGAACTTTTGAATAAAAATAGTGGCTCGAATCTGAATTAAAAAATTAACAAATTAGTTGTTACCCAAGAAAATGAACCTTCCGAGATTACTTCATCTGTTGATATAGCAAATTCACTCAACAATTATTTCTCTACTATTGGGAAAAATCTAGCTGAGAAAATTAAGGAGTCGAATGTTAATTACCGAGAGTTCATTGGTCCATACATTATTCAAACATTTTTCTTCCTGCCAATAACAAGTTCAGAAGTTAAAGAAATGTTATACACTCTTGATCAATCTAAAGCAAGTGGCTATGATGACATATCTGTTCGACCATATGAATTGTATTTGCAAACCTCTTTCTCATATATTCAATCTATCATTTACCCCAGGCATTTTTCCAGATAAATTCAAAGTCGCAAGAATTATACCAGTTTTCAAAAAGGGAGATAAAGAATTACCTGGAAATTATAGACCAATATCGATTTTACCCGTGATTAGCAAAATATTTGAAAAACTAGTGAATGCACGATTGATGAAATTCATAGAAAAGAATGAAATATTGTACAAACACCAATATGGTTTTAGAAATGGATACAGTACGAAACTTTCACTGATAAATCTGATTAATCAAATTACAAGATATACTGATGAAGGAAAGGTGACAGTAGGAATATTCATCGATTTTGCTAAAGCTTTTGATATGATTAATCATTCTATTCTCATTAAGAAACTAGAACACTATGGCATTCGTGGTGAGGCAGTAGAATGGTTTAATGATTATTTACGAAACAGAAAGCATTTTGTTAATTATGATGGTGTAAATTCCGAATACAGGTCGATTTCATGCGGTATTCCACAAGGATCAGTTTTGGGTCCAACTTTGTTCTTGTTGTATATAAACGATCTTGCAAACTCATCAAATTATTTCAATTTCCGTCTTTTTGCGGATGACTCAAATTTATTTCATAATTTCAATTGTGATGAACAACATATTGATTTATCAGAAATTAGTCTCAATTTAAACAATATAATAGCATGGTGCAATGCCAACAAATTGACAATCAATGTTACGAAAACTAAATATATGTTGTTTAAAAATAGACGAAAAAATATTTTAATATCAGGACAATTGTCATTGAAAGGAACCTTATTAGAGTGTGTGGAATCAACATTATTTCTTGGTATATGTATCGACAAAAACCTTAAATGGAAGAAACAGGTTGACATTGTATGCAATGTGCTAAGCAAAAAAATTGGAATACTTAATAGATTGAGGATTTATGTAACAAAGATAATCTTAGTTATGTTATACAACTCATTTATTTTACCACATATAACGTATGGTCTGGAAGTTTGGGGTGGGACGTGCAAAGAGACCCTGAACCCTATATTATTACTTAAAAAAAGAATAGCTAGAATAATGACGTTCAACCATCATACTTATCACTCTGCTCCTTTATTTTATGATCTAAATATTCTCGATATTTTCAAACAATACAAATATTTGATAGGAGTATTTATGCACGATTTAATTAATTATCGGTTGCCGCATAGTTTTATAGATTTTTTTCATATAGACCATCCTTACAATACGAGAAATAGAGAAAAGCGAAATGTCAATCTTGACAAAAATAATACCAATTTGGGAAAACAATCAATTTCATTTTCTTGTCCTACTTTATGGAATCATCTGCCAAGTAATAATAGAAACACCCCCAGTCGCAAGATATTAAGCAAATCGTTAAAATTAATGCTACTGGAAGACTATAATTAATTTGGTATGGTAAATACCGCCTGAAAACAAATCATTCTATATAAAGATTTTGTGAATAATTATGATATTTTTTTGTAAATAGTGTAAATATGTTCACTAAAATGATCGCAATTTTCTGCAACAGTAATAAGTAGAATTAGTACTGAATTTGATGTACAATATTGAGATTTAGTGAAAATTATTGTTTAAACTATGATAATGACATTATTTGGGGCTAACCTCGATTATCATCTTGCTATTATGTTAGCTCCAATTACCAAATGTTTTGTTTATATGTGCTGTACTATTCCATGTAATTGTACCTGACAGTGATATATTTGGTAATAAATTCAATTCAATATTTCGAAAGTCGTATATATATATAGAACTGTCAGCGTGAATAACCAAGAGCCAGAATCAAGCATATATCAAACGACAACTGACGGAAGAGAGAACAAGATTAAAAGTAATAATAATATAAATCATACGTTTCAAATAAGTAAACGAAATATAATAGATTCGTAAAGAGGAGTAATTTATTTTTCTCTCGAAGAAATAAAGAAACCACACCCTTCATACCCTTATAGGTGGGAGGAGGGGGGGGGGGGGTGTTACGAGGGTAGCCGACTTTGACAGGTATAATCAATATTACCTTAAAAGCAAATAGAGATAGGAATTAAAAAGAAATGCAGGATGAGAACATGACGTAATATTTAAATTTTCCCTTCACTCCTCCCGTCTATCTTCCATTTTCCACGTCTGACCATTGTCAAGGCAATTGCCCCCTCCCCACCTTAGCCAAGCCCCTTTATTAGCTGTCACCTTGGACCAACTGCTGTCACATATGGGTTTACTTTGCCGCCTTTTCCGATATGTAAAATTAATTGCTTTATGATTATATGACTTCATGAGCTCAAATTGAGGCAGATTTTAGCTGCACCCTTGGTCAAATATTACTTTTACATAATTATGGTTCACTTTGCTGCCTTCTCCGGGCTTAATGTCTGATTTATTTCATTATGAAAATATGACTTCATGAGATCCGATTGGCACAGATAGATTGATAAATTAACTTTTGTTATTAGATATGACACGTTATCAAATATGCAATTACAGTATGATTGTATATTACGCCTGCCTGTCACGACTTCCTGAGCTCTTATCAGGGCAGATGACAAATCAGAAAACTTTCACATGAAAATGCATGTTATTAAGCATGTTTCCAAAAATTACAACAAAATGCATCGTGCAGAAGGCGTGGACAGTTTCATTTCTGGCCGCGAGGAATATTGAGAAGCTGCCTTGGAAAGAACATGTTCCAACTCTTTGATGCTGAAGACATAGTAAATGATATCATACTTCACTTAATTAGGTTTTCTTTGCAGACAATGTCCATCGACAAAGACTTCCTTGATGGTTGAGTCATGATTAGCAGATTTCAGACTTTTAGAAATCGCTTGTTTGACACTTTCTGCTGTCTGGTGATTTAATGACTTCTTCTAGTATTTGATTATCTTTTTTTACTGGACAATGGAGATCATCAATTCTACGCAGGAGTCGACAAGATTTAACTTTGGAGGGAACGATCGAGCGGCTAGAGAAACTGAAAACCTTGATCATAAAAGTGGAACCTTCTACATTTTGACTATACTTCTTTCGTCTGTGTTGAATGGAGTTGTTCTGTTTGTCATTTATCGTCAGCAAAATCTGCAGGAATACATGCGACATCTCTATCAGATTTTGACAATATCTGATATGATCCTGGCAGTGACATGGGGTATTTGGAGCATGATATGGTTCTCCTTCAGTGACTACAAGACCTGTTTGATTATAAGTATGGTCTTTCCATTCTTGAATACCACAGCTCTGTGGTCCATAATGCTATGCCTCTGTGGTATTAGTTTCAACCTCTATCTCTTAGTCACACGACCTCTCCGCTATCACACTATTGTAACAAGAAAAAGATTCATCTGTACACTTTCAGGCGCTTACTTGTTGATAGTGTTGGCGTGCGGAATGTTATTTCCAGTTCCGGATTCTCCCTTCATTATAACACTCATAAACCAATGTAAAACACTTCAAGTCATGCAGGAAGGTCCAATTTTCAGGATCGCCTATGCTTATATTCTGTTTCCAGTAGGCGCAACGATGTTATGCACAATCATCATTTATATCAGGCTATTTTTCATTGCCAGGAAGAAATCGAATGAAGTTGAAAATGCAGTAAGACCACGCGATGAAACTCATCAACAGCATGGACAGACCCAGAATGGAGCAGACCTACAAGTGGGTGGCAAGGTGGAACGTCGTCGGGGAAGACGGTTCAAAGGTTTGGTTACGATCCTCATCTTGAACTCTGCTTTCTGTATCTGTTGGATACCATATTTTTTCAACAGCATGTCGATGAATGCCACATTAAAAACTACACTTGACTTTTTCCCTCTGAGCAACACGTGGATACAGCCTATTGTGTACTTGTTGACGAATCCTGAAGCAAGAGGACTTTTCCTAAATTTTGTAAGGTGCTACAGACCTGGGTAATTCTACTTAAGTTGTTGCACATTTGAAATACATGATCAGAGACGTCATGGAACGAAACTTCCTCGGAGATCCTCGACACCAAGAAGCCATTGATAATACTTTGCAAAAAGAAGGAGATGCACTATATGCAAGTAATGTCTCAAATACTGGCATTGTGATCCGATTTTAAGTACAACCTGAAACACTTAGAATATTATTTGAATTATCTTTTTCTTTTGATGTGACCATAGGCTTAGTGGTTTGCTGTATAGCTTCTAATGCTAACACTGCGATGGATCCTACGATAATGAGGAAGACCAGACGGTTTGTAACCCTTGTGTTCCGGAGCAACTACGATTGAAGTACGTTCCACTTCCAGAATCACCATCCAACTAATCGTCATCTCGTATATATGATTTTGTTTTTCAACAGTTCTTAATGCCTTTTTCTCGGTCACTACGCTCGTCTGCAAATTCAAAAATAATCCTTGCTTACTGTTCAAAATACAAACCAAAGCAACGAGTAAGTTTAAATAAGATTGTGACTATCCGATGTGATTAAAAGTATAATACATTCTCGAAATCTTTGTATTAAAATATATAATTGAATGAAATTGGCATTTGATAAGATGCAAACTGCAAGCAATTGAAGCGAGTGAGCTCTAAATTTACAGACAACATGCCACTACCGTTTGAAAAAAAAGATACCAAGGAAAGAAAAAAAAAGAAATGAAAATAGAAGAAAAATAAATAAAAAAGGAAGAAGAAAGGGGAAGGTGTTTCTCTTTGAATCAACGTTTCTGTTAGATAGGGTTGATATCTTGTTAATTGTAGAACTATTTGTTTTAATGCTGGGTTGAAATGAAATGAACCAAATGGTAGATTTGCCTCTTGTCAGTGGTTATATTTTGAAATTAATTTGATGATGCAAACTAAGTTTAATTATGATTGATCTGTTATTGCTCATTTTCCCAATCAATTTATATTACCTTTCAGAAATAGTGCCACTTTCTGCAACTGCATTAATGATACAGATCCCCCTCCGAATCCTTAATATTTACTTTCATAATGAACCATCCAATCAAGCTGTCATTTTATATCGGCCACGTTATTAGCCAGTAATGATGTGGCTCAATTATCAGGCCTGACGAGCTCACTTTGAGGTGACAGAAATACAATACTACATTACCGTGGCGTCGGGGTGTTGTCATCTATTAGGTGTATTCGTTCAGTTCGTGTGCTTATGGTTCTTAGATTTCTTGGGAATCTGACAAGAATATGACAAGATCGGAAATCTGCAATCTGACAAGATTTTAGGAACACGTCATTATTCATTTTGATCTCGACTCTGATTGACATTCTCCAAGAACCTGTCCTGACCGGAAGATGGTCACCACTGATTCTGGATTAGACATGGTTGGGAACGCTACAGACTATTTCAATTATCTAGCAGCGTGTGGGTACGGAGCAATATCTGCCCTGTCGGTATGTTTCAATGCTATCGTACTTGTTGCTATCCATCTTTAGAAAGAACTTCAGGACTACATGAAGATGCGTTACCAATTACTGGGCTATCTTGGACCTTGCTTACATCGTCAGGTGGAGCTTCTGGAGCATCCTGTGTATATCCGTCGAGGAACTAGGTGCACAGCAAAAACTGTGGTGTTAACCGGTGTACATAGATCAGAGCACCACACCAGTTATTTTACTCCGGTGTTAAATTGATGGTGTTAGTTTAACACCTATAGGTGTTATTACAACACCTTTGGTTGTTACATTTACACTCTTTGGTGTTATGTTCAATCTCTAGGGTGTAATTTTAACACCTCGGGGTGTGGTCCTCTATTAACCCCAACTGGTGTCAATTTTAACACCACAGTTTTTACAGCGTGGGGAGGCTTGTACAATTGTCAATACAATTCTTCCTTTTGTAAATTATACTTTGTGCTCATCCGTGATGATATGTCTTTGTGAAATTAGCTTCAACCTGTATCTCCATTCAGATACTCCACCGTACTAACCAGGAAAAAAGCTCATCTCTTCACTGGTATTTTTTTAATACCTTTTGAATATAGTAATCCATGGACCGTATCTCCCCATTTCAATTTCCCGTCGATGAGATTAAAAACAACAGGTGCCTTGGTCGTATTAACACCCGTTCATTAACGTTAACCATCGAGCCTTTTTTTTAACCGTAGTCCTTGTACCTCCGATGTATTTCATTTACTCTTCATCGTGCATAAGCAGGCCAAGGGCGCTTACCAATGGTTTGAGGATTTTCCGACATAGCAGCACCGAGAATACTCATAATAGGGGTAACAAATTTGGCCATTTGCGGAATCGGATTGATGTACCGTCTGGAAATCCTAGATCGTCCAGTTGAAGGGTTGATCACTAATTCTGCATGTTTATTTTTCATTCCATGGATACCGTACATTATCAATGGTTTCCGAGAAGGGTTTGTGCTTTATCAGGGCCCCTTTGCATAAAAGTTACCATTATGGTAGCTTTGTCATGCAATGGTAACTCGCATCGACTCCTTGATTTTGATTGGCTGTTGATCATTACCATGGTGGTTACCACTGGATCGCAAAGTTACCATAATATTAACTTTTATGCAACAGGGCCCTGGATATGATTTCGGAGAGTACCACCTTGGTCCCATCAATAATTTATCTTTTGACTTACTCCGATGTCTGACTCTGCATCCTTCTGGTGTAATAGGGCCGTCTGCACCATCCCGTGTTTTCAAATTAGCGCGCTATTTCTGATCCGGCAAATTATCCCGATCTGAAAAATCTCGAGATAGTTGGCGGTGGAGACGCAATTATCGCGCTAGTTCGTATGATTAATCTCGAGATTGCAATCCCAAGTCAACTCGGGTTTATTTGCAAAATAGGAAAATAGCGCGCTATTTTACGAATTATCCCGCTAATTCGTCGGTGCAGACGCACTCGAGATTGGACTCGGGGTAATTTATTCACGACGTCAGACCATAATGCAATTCGCGTTCCACTTCCGCCTTGGTCAAAACATAAACACGTGCGAAAGTCAACTTTATACATGCGAATAGCGTTCATCAATTGCCTAATAAGCAACGATGGTGTTCCACCAGTGAATGGATTTTGGGAGAGACCAGACCGAAGGGGGAGGCGCTCATCGACGATGGTCATATTCAATAACAACACTGACAGCAGTGTTGTCTTATTCCTTCGCAAAATGTGAGCAAATAGCATTTCTTTCCTCCTTCTCTCCCTCTCTCTCTCTCTCTGTCGTTGCCTCCTACTCCGCCATCATATTTAACGAAGAATACATCACTTCTTCACTCGGTGAGCTGAGAGGATTGTTGCATAACACCGGTCGAATTCGGCGAAAGTGCTAGTGAAAGGAGTACATTGCTTGCATATCGCGGGAAGTTATTCAAAAGCGCGGGCCGTTGAAACTCCAAGATCCGAAAGTGCGCATGCTCGTAACATCGGGCTTGTTGCCTCGCTCGAGCAGGAATCGCTCTTCTTGCGATGGTGGAGACGGGGTTTCTTGAATCTCGAGATTAATCGCGAAGTGGGCCGATCGGGCTAAAATCTCGAGATTGAGCAAACTCGGGATGGTGCAGCACCATTCATGCAATAGTGAGATAATGGAGTGAAAGAAAACAAACTTATCATGCAATTTACTCCATCTCTTGCGATGTCATTATTCCGGAGGTTACAATAAAATTCTGAACTAATGATAAGCGAAGACACCCAGTTTGTTGCATTCATAATGATTGATTACAATGCCGGCTTAGATTTTTTAATTTGCAGTATCCCCCTCAGAGCGCCTTTAATTTTTTTAATTATTTTCCTTTACCTCACACAGTTGAATGCTTCCTATGATACCAGGGGAATCGAAGAAGTTTCGCGATTCAACAACACACGATCGATGTAAGCGTGAAATCGTTGCCTATGGTTATCTTGCAGATCTTGTCTGTAGTCGAGACCGCTTTTACAAAGAAAGTAAAATTATTTCCCGTAATTACTACAGCTATATTCCTGAAATAGTGTAAGTGGCTACTTCTGTGGTATTATTTGCCAAAGAATCAGTTCCTTTAATTTGTCGATCGATGACTTACATTAACCAGCACAACGGTAATCTTTGTCTCTTTGGGAACTTAACTTTAAAGAAAAAGTAATGGATGAACTGAATAATGATACTATTGAGGCTACCTGGAGCTTCACGCATGGAGCCAGTGTGCATGTAGTCAACTTAGTCCTTGGAATTACCTTCAACATAGTATTTCTGATCGTAATCCACAGACAGAGAAACATTCAGGACGTTATGAAGCTGTTATATCGGATGCTAGCAATCGCGTGTCTCACCAATGGAATCTCATGGAATTGCTGGTCTTTGCTTTGGTTTGCAGTGAAAGGTCGGCATCTATGCTCTCTTATTACACTTATATTTGTGTTCCCATTTCGTCTGACATTAGTTTTAACAATGGCGTGTCTTTGCGGCATCAACGTCAACAAGTACCTTCTGATCATCCGACCATTACGTTATCACACCATTGTTACCCCCAGACGAGTCAAAGTTACTTTCGTTACTTCACTTATTGCTGTGTTGGTTTTCAGTGGGTGCAACTTTCCAGTTCTGACTTCCCCTGTAACTCAACAGGATATTGAGGAATGTGTGATGAAAAGGGTCGTACTGAAACAAAGATTGGGCGAACTTCTTAGCGCCATCAGTTACTTCGTACCTATCAACTTTACATTTTTACTATTGTTAGGCATCTACATCAATCTTCTGATAATTCTGCGAAGACAAAGAAAGGCTGTTGAAAACTTTGAAATGCATGTTGCTACCGGGGATCCATCCGATGGCTCGGATCTGCAAGGCCAGGGGAAACAGCAGGGACCAAGGGGTCGATTCAAAGGCATCTTCACCGTAGCTCTTTTGTCCGGTTCTTTCCTCGCTGTATGGACACCTATAAGTCTGTTACATTTGATTCCAGGAGGTTCGTCGGGTAACTGGCTAAACGTCTTGGATAAACTGGCTTCTACAGTTTGCTGGGTCCAACCCCTCGTATACCTAACGACTACCAAGGAGGCCAGGATGACTTGTATTAACTTCATACGACGGTGTGTTCATTTTGACCGGGCTTGACATTTATTCGTTTGATATAGCGGACATGAATAGAAGGAAATGCAATACACAGACCAATAACTGAATTAGCTAGAAGGTAAAATTATTATTGACCATGTGCAAAATCATTTAATTATTAACGCAAATGTGTAGGTATTTCATGCGTTCAATTGCAACCCAACTTCCGTGTTCTTGCAACGCCCTCTACCAGTATATAAAGAAGGAAATAAGTTGTTCTAATTGCATCAGCGTCTCAGTTCATTGGCATAGACATCATGGATTGCAACGAACCTTTACAGAGACGGACCATGCAGGGGAAAATTTCATGAAATGATTTATCCAAAATTTATCGTATCATCAATCAGCCACTTAGCCAATGAAAATCAAGGAAAGTTATCAGATCAGACAACTTTCTAAGCGACAAGTGTTGATTAACCACACTCTCCAAAAAAATCAAACACATCACATGCAAATGTTTTTTTTCTGCGTCATGCTATTATTGTTTGATTTTCCTTTGTATTGTAATCAAATTTTCATTGAGGATCGATGGATTGGCCTTTAATACTCTGACTGTGTTCTGTGAGCAATTTCAAATGTTCAGATCCATTGACAAGATCAACACTCATGCATGCTTTGCTCATGCTCAAAATCTTACACTTTTCGAACAGGAAATTATTCTTCGGACAGGCTTCTAAAGTGTACTCCGACATTACTGAGAATGTCGTGTTCGAGGGAGAAAAACACAGTTAGATCGGTAGGTTCTGTTTCTGTTTGTGGTAACTCCCGTAGGAACTCGACAGGACAGCATTTTGCTGGTAAACGTCAAGCTGGTATATAACCAATTACATTGGAAACATTTTACGTCTAGGTTAATCAGTCATAGTGGCTGACGTAATAGACGACAGATATCACTCTTGGGCCTATTTATCAAAGTGGAGACAATGGCAGAGTTGGGATTCGAACTCACAACCTTGCGATAATGAGTCCAATGCTCTAACCACTGGACCACACGACCCGGTTCCTAGAAATCGCTTGGTTATCATTAAATGTATCCATACAAATTTAAATTTCTTTCTTTATATCTTTTAAAATTGTTAAGTTCTGGATGATTCCAACTGTTTCCTGGACTCAACAGGGTTTTACACCCCAATTCCACCTGTAGTCGTTTGCAGGGTCCTGGGAACGATTTTTTGAGTGGGAATGCTGATGTAAATTTGCCAAGCAAAAAAAAAAGAAAAAGGTTTCATTTCATTTTCGTCCCGAGAAATTTGAGAAGCAAAAAAAGGCTTTCTGTAAAATATTTTGGTCATTTTGGTTACTATTGTCCATTTAGTCGCACCTTCCAGAATTTCTGGGGGTGCTGAAGCACCCCCAGCACCCCCGCTTCCCAGGGCCATGGTCGTTTTGTCTTATCAAATATCAAACAAGAATACATGTATAACCAGTAAAGATGCCAAAGCATTATATCAACACTTCCATCACATACCTTCTGATAATAACAAAATTTGCTAGATAAAGATATTGCTTTGGATTTGTACTTGAAATCACACTGGCGGGCAAGTTTGGTTCTGACATGCACTTTCACAATCTTGCGTAACTTGGGAAGCGCTTACCCGAGCGTCCCATTTTGTGTCGACGGTCTTAGACCTTTAAGGAAAAGAAGTCATCAAACATCGTGGCACATTTTTTTCACGTCACAAAGCTGTCGTGTAAGAGGGTCGAGGGGTGGGGAGGGGGCTGTTCAGTCGCGTACCTAGGATTTTCCACAGGGGGGGTCAAATCGTCCGCCAAAAAAAATTGACAAGCAAAAAAAATGGTCTTCAACCACAAATAAAGGATTTCGTACCAGAAAAAAAATGACAAGCAAAAAAAAAAGTGACTCTGTTCTTCAACTTCAAAGGAGGGGGCCACTGGTGGCTCGTCAGGGATCAGTTGTGACTAGTCAGGGGGGGGGGGCAGTCTGCCCCCTATAGGTACGCTAGTGGGGCTGTTTCAATAGCCTTAATGGATTCATAAAATCTGCAGGTTTGTTCTTGCGACACGCTGAAAAAGATCAGTATGTCATTAGATATTTGATGTTATTACTGTCATTCTAAAAAATCAGTGATTGCTTACATATCTAAACGGATCCATTAACGTGTTAAAAATTAAGTGGAACTCGGGATTTACCTGCTCAGATGTAAGGCAGACAATTATGAACATGTCACATGATTAGGAAACCATTGTCGTCTCATCTTTTACATGATTTCGAAAATAGCTTTGAAAGATACAAAGATGACTTTTTTCATTTTCGCCTGTTCTACCAACAAAATCGAGCTTTTTTAAAATAAAGGGTAACGATGCAACCAAGTAAAACATATCAGGAACTAATTCGTTTGGTTTGCACCGGCTTAGAAATAAACTCCATTTCGTTCGAAGTCCATAGAATTTTTGTGACAAGTATCATCATTTGAAAAGAGCAAACTATAGGCCTATTTGTTAAAAACACGCTGCTTAAGTGGATACTGAAATGAATATTACTACCAATCACAGCTTTACTATTGCCTCTGGCATCGATCCTGAGTCTACCATATATTTAATCAATCTAGTCCTCTGCATTATTTTGAACGTTTTAGTTCTGATCGTCATCAATCGACAAAAAGAACTTCAGGATATGATGCGATTGTTGCACCGAGTATTCGCGGCCGCCACTCTTGTAAATGGCTTCGTTTGGAATCTTTGGTCTCTTCTATGGTTCCAACTGAAGGACGCATATTCATGTTCAATCCTTACTCTCATTTTTGTGTTCCCTACTCGTTTTACTACACTTCTGATGATGGCCTGTCTCTGCACCATGAACTTAAACCTCCACCTTTTGATCTCTCGACCGATGCGCTATAACGTCATTGTTACCACTAAACGGATACGAGTCATACTTGCTATAATTATTTTGATAGTTCTGCTTGCAAGTGGAAATAACTTTCCCGTACCTAAGTCGCCTTTTATTCAGAATAGACTAGACCAGTGTATCATGAAGGAAATCGTTCTCAAACAGAATCCGCTATTATCCGTTATTGACTCTGTAATTATAATTCTTTCGATCTCTATTACATTCGCAATTTCGGCAGTGGTCTACATTAATCTTCTGAGAATCGCTAGAAGGCAACTGAGAATGGTTCAAAATTTAGAAATGTATGGCCACAATAGTGACGCAGGAAGCTCTGAACGTAGAGATGCGCGTAAAGAGAAACCGAGGCAGATTGGGCGATTCAAAGGCGCGTTCACTTTAGCTCTTCTGTCAGGGTCATTTCTCGTGGTGTGGACGCCCTTTTGTGTGACTCGTCTATTAAAGAAAGCTTCCTCAGGAATGCTGTTTACAATCCTCGATAAGTTAGCTTCAGCAAACTCCTGGGTCCACCCATTAATACATTTGGTGACCAACGGGGAGGCAAGGCGACTTGCTATCGATTTCTTTCGAACTCGATTTCGACGTCAATGAGCGACCGCATTTCCGTAACGTGTGTTAAAGAGATGGAGTAGAAGGCCTCCCTGATACGAGAAATTATTTTCATGAGATATAAAGAACATAAGGAAAAGGTTGTCCCCATACCATCAACGTCTCAGTTCATCGGCATTGGCATCATTGTTTGTAAAGAACCTTTATGCTACTTATAGAGACAGACCAGGGGAAAGTTTCATGAAATGATTTAAATACGACATTTACAATATAAACAATCAGACAGCCACTTAGCAAATTAAAAATCAGGGAAAGTTACCAGATCTGACATATTTATAGACGACATATTGATGATAAAATTCTCCAAATGACCAAAAACATCACATGCACATTTTAAGCGCCATGCTTATTTTTTGATATTCTTTTTTTTTCTCATTAAAATCATATTATCGTTGGAAATGATTTTGGTCTATATTATACGCCGACTGTGTTCAGGGAGCAATTTAAAATGTTCAGATCCACTGGCAAGATTAGCTCTCATGCTCCAAATCTTTAAGTCTTCGAAGAGGAAATTATTCTAAGGCATTCGGATAGCCTGCAGAAGTATACTCCGACATTAGTTGAAAATTATTTGTATATTCGAACGAGAAAAATCGAGATTATTCGGAAACTGCAAACAACCAAAATGCGGCTGACTGGAACAGGAACATCAATAGTGAAAAGTGTCGAGAGGGAAGGCTGGTTTAATACTCCAGGGGCTGTATAATCATGATTGATGGTTTCATAAAATATGCGTGTTTGTCCCTGTGACTTGCTGAAAATGATAACTATATTAATGGATATGTCATTCACAGAAAATTGACTTGTCAAGAGTAATTACGGAGTGGAACTAGTGATTTGCCTGCTCAGGTATATTGGGGAGATAAGTAGGAAGATGTCACATGATTCGGAGACCATCCTCATTTAATATTTTACACGACTTCGAAAATAGCTTCGATAGATACAAAGACGACTTTTGTTATTTTCGCCAGCTCTATCAATGAGAACGATTTTTTAAAACATGTTAAATGAAGAGTAACCACGTAACCAAGTAGAACACATCAGGAACAAATTCTTATGGTTCGCACCAGGTTCCAAATAACCTCCATTTTGTTCTCTATCCATTGATGAAATTTTGGGACTTTCATCATCCCTTGAAATCGGCAAACTATATTTGACACCAAGTTTTAGCGAATATCGAAATGAATATCACTAACAATGACAGATACACGATTGGGTTTGAAATTGATCCTGAGTCTAGCATATATTTTGTCAATCTAGTTCTTTGCATATTTTTGAACGTTTTAGTTCTGACCGTCATTACTCGTCAGAGAGAACTTCAGGATATGATGCGATTGATGCACCGAGTGTTCGCGGCCGCCACTCTTGTAAATGGCATCGTATGGAATCTTTGGTCTCTTCTATGGTTCCAACTTAAGGACGCATATTCATGTTTAATCATTTCTCTCATTTTTCTGTTCCCGACTCGTTTTACCACACTACTGATGATGGCCTGTCTCTGCACCATGAACTTAAACCTCTACCTTCTGATCTCTCGACCGATGCGCTACAACATCATTGTTACCACTAAACGGATACGAGTCATACTTGCTATAATTATTTTGATAGTTCTGCTTGCAAGTGGAAATAACTTTCCCGTACCTAAGTCGCCTTTTATTCAGAATAGACTAGTCCAGTGTATCATGAAGGAAATCGTTCTCAAACAGAATCCGCTAGAAGTTATTGACTCTGTAATTTTGATTCTTTCGATCTCTATTACATTCGCAATTTCGGCAGTGGTGTACATTAATCTTCTGAGAATAGCTAGACGGCAACAGAAAATGGTTCAAGATTTGGAAATAGGCCTACATGGCCACATTGGATCTTCTGGGAATATCTCCGAACAAAGAGATATCCCTAAAAAGAGATTTAAACCGAATGGACGATTCAGAGGTGTGATCACGGTAGCTCTTCTCTCAGGGTCATTCCTTGTAGTTTGGGTACCCTTGTGTTTGTCTCTTCTAATCCCGGGAACTTTCTATGGGCCGCTACTTGATATTTGCGATAAGTTATCAACAATGAGCTCTTGGGTACATCCACTAGTAACCCTGCTAACTAACGAGGAGACACGACGACTCTCTATCGATTTCTTTCGAAGTCGTTTTCGACGCCTTTGAGCAATTGCATATCCTGTGGCGCAGAAGACAATCTCCTGCGAACTAGCGCGATAATTGCGTCTCCATTACTTAAATATAATCTCGAGATTGTTCAGATCTGGTTAATTTTTCCGGATCAGAAATAGCGCGCTAATTCGAAAACTCGGGCTGGTGCAGACGGCCCTCATGTAACTGAGAAACGCCGCAACACTGAATGTGCTCCTCTGGGCCACATCACATTTCTAGATAATTATGATCAATGGCGGCGCAAGGATCCTGTCGAGTACTGAGCCTTCAACAGGTACGTTGATCGGTGTTGATATGACCTTTGGTGGAAAGTCGCTCTATAGGAATGACCCATCTGAGGTGCAAGCTGCTGTTTCATGTCCACGCAGATTGGTGTGATTTCTCTTGAGATGATATTTCTGAAATGTCTGAAAATGGAAATCGCCTATATGCGAAACGCATCAGCACCTCCACTTTTTTTCTTTTTTGGAAGATAATCAAAACCTGAATTCATGAAAGCGATGAAATATCTCGGTATCTTTATCTAGGATGATCTCAAATAAGAACCTTACTTGAATGACTTGTAGAAGTGAGTAGGAAACTGAATATGCCTCGAGTTCTGAAGGATCTTTGTTTACCATCCCGCGACATGTTAACCCCTTTTCTGAGGTATATCCTGTCTGTCCTGGAATATGACAGGTATGGCACAGGGCTAAAATCCATACGCGAGTAGTGTCATAGCATTCAAAGCGTTCAAGAAGCATTCCGTAGCATCTTTGGCAGTCGGCGCTTGCACAATAGAGAGTTTTCCAGAACAGAGTAAATGTATCGAAAATGCCCATTAAATGACAAAAAAACTGGGAGGTCGTTGTCGAAATTGGTGAACCGGAACAGCGGTTTCGTCCTAAGTTTCAGAGCTGACGAAAAGTTTCAAATTATGTAATTTTCCCAGAACCAATTCACGAATTTCGAAAGAGACTTCTTTTTTTTGTAATGTCGGGAAATTGGCAATTTACTTTCTATTGTCTTGAATGCTCCTTACGTTGCTGAGCGAAAGCTCCCATGGCCACTGTGGATATAGTGAGGAAAATGTAGTCGCTGCGGCGCGCCTGGTCAACGGTAATCGTGCATTTTCCCGAATGTCATCAAAATTTTGACAAGTACTGGGTTCTTAATAAGCGTGACAGGGCTTTAAAACTAAAAAAATACATTTGATTCTTACTTTGAATACGTTTCCATTCGTACCTGTTGTTAATTTTTTGCTTGTGTATTTGTTTTCTTATTTAGTACATTGAATCTATCAGAATGGGATACCAGAAAATATTCCACGAGTGAGGGCCACTATCACACGAATCGTAGGTGAATGTAATATTGGCCCTTTGATGCTTTTAGTACCCCATGATCAGAAAGGCCATCCATGATAATGATTAATTTCAATGAACATTAGTCATTAGACCGCGCAATACGACACGATACTACACAGCAAACTCTATCATAAGCCTTTGAGAGTTCGTCAGATTTCGGCACATCGTGCAATACGCTATGATACTGCACATACAGATAATGCACCGCTAAAACGCCCCAAAATCAAAGATAGACAATTTCATCAAAATTATCGTTCAGAAACCAAGAAAAGTATCACATCAATGCGTTCATTAAATTTGACACCTTCTGATAATGATTTACTTCGGTTTCAATTACAAATTTAAAGCTAATTTATATTTACTTTTGATAGCTAAAATAGTAAGCTCCTGAAACCAAATTTGATACTGCTGTTGACTGGTTATCACCTCACTTTTGGGCTCACGTCACATTTTCCATATTATATATATATTCTGTGTACAGAGGCGTCGATCCTGGTGGGGGGGGGGGGGGCAGGGGGGCGATCGCCCCACCAATGAAAATATTGGGGGGCAAACATATCGTTTTGCCCCCCCCCCCAATAATTCCGCTGATGTGTAAAAATAAATTAAGATTGTAATGTTACACAGAAATCAACAAGTGAATTTGAGATACCAACTCGTTCTTTATTTAAAATTGTGCTCAAAATGTCCGCTTTTTAGATTGGAATATAAGAATTTTCAGCTCGCGCTTCGCGCTCGCATCATTTATGTAGCAAAAACCCATACTTTTCATTATTAAATAGGTGGATAGAATGTCCCATTTTCAGTTCTGAACCTCAACAGAACTCCAGCTTCGATTTGCATTAATCTTTTGCTGGATATATATCTTGTTCTTTATGAAAAAAATGTCAATTAAACTGCCTTTTTTTAGATCGAAATATCAAAATTTTCAGCTCGCGCTTCGCGCTCGCATCTATTTTTCTATTAGATACCTATCTTAACAATTGGTACCAAAAATGCTTAGAATATCAAGCTTTCAGGTCAGAATATAAAGAAATTTCAGCTCGCTCTCGGCACTTGCATTATCTGTATAGTGAGATACAAGTATCTATCCTCCTCATGAGTTACTACAAACAGTCCTAAACAGGTACCCTTTTCCTGTTTTCAATTCAGTATACTAAAAAACTTCAGCTCGCACTTTGCGCTCGCATTAACTTGTTGGTGAGATATGTGTCTCTTTTTCATGTGTCATATATATATATATATATATATATGTGTGTGTGTGAGGGTGTGTGTGTGAGTGTGTGTGTGGAATCCTTTTTAACGTTTTATAAACTCAACAGAGGTGTTGTATCTATAGGGAGTTTAAAGTTTGGGGGTGCTCCGGGCTGAAAATAATATGGTTTGAACAGATTGATCTCTTTGTTTAGCTATTGATGTTTTCAGCCCCGAGTACCCCTTTAACCTTTGTATGAATATGTTGTTTTACTTTTCAAATGCACAAATAAGTGGAATTTCAATTTGGCGCCATTCCTAATATACAGGTGGTATGTGGGGCTATATGTTGTGGTTAAATGGAGTCAGGAATCATGAATTGACTCCATGTATTTTAGTTTCGTACATTCACAGTCAAGAGTGAGAATAGCTATATTGTCGATCTTCTTGAATAGTGTTTTTTGATACTTATGCAAATTGCTGAGGTGTCTTTATCGAATTCGTTCAGCGAATATACGCTATTCATTTATTTTAGTTCGTATATACAGTCAAGAATGAGAAAAGCTTTTTTGTCGCTTTCTTGAATAGTGTTTTTGGATACTTATGCAAATTGCTGAGGTCTCTTTATCGAACTGTTGAATAGGATCTGGTGTCATCCAGGTTAATTGTTCAATGTACGGTCTGGAATCCTTTTAACGTTTTATAAACTGAACAGAGGTGTTGTATCAATAGGGAGGTGCTGACTTTGTTTAAGTGGTTCGCTGAACGAATTTTGATATTACTCCTGGTATAAAGGCAGTGTATGGGGCTATTCTGTTATAATTCAAACGGAGTTAACAGGTTATTAAGAGTCATGAATTAACTGCGTGATGTGACACACGTGATCCATGCATTGTGTTTCTTATACAGCCAAGGGGAAAATAGCATTGTGTTATTCTATCATCATGGGTGCTTAACTAGATAATACATAATTTATATGCATGAGTAGCTTATGATCAGTCAAGGTTGAGATTTCACAATTTCTTCTATTATGGGTTTGTTTGTTGTTGTTGTTTTTTTTTTTTTTTATTTTTTTTTTTTATTGTTATTAATATTATCATTCGTCATTCGTCATGACTTAAATACGATAAGGACTTTTTGCTATGCAGAATGAAATACCGGTATGCATGTTTATACGAGATTAGTTATATCGTATTGGTTCGGTGCACTATATTCAAACTCTTTTGAAGTTGCACAGTTTTCGTGTAGGTGGTATACGAGACTGACTGGACTTGGCGAATCTGTTTAAATCGGTCTGTTATCTAACTGAAAATGTTTATATAGGTTATACAAACGTCAACCTTTTACCTTGACACATCTATAAATCCTTTTCCTTTCCTCTTTAAAAAAAGGAAGAAAAGGAAAAAGAAAAAAACCTGTTTTTGAAAAAGATCGAAAACAACTCTGTTACTTAGAAAAAAAAAAAATTTATTGGTTACGGGAGGGCCTTTCACGCGTGGTCCTGTTGTACATAAAGATGGTTTACGGTACTTGTGTGTGCGATTGTATCCCTCACACACTTTTTCTTTTATTTGAAAAGGGGTATACAATGTTATTTGGATGTAGTGTGGGGTGTTTTGGGTTTGGGGTCTGCTCGCAGTCTGGAAGAGGTATTTATTTCAGTTCGTCTTATCTTTGTTTGGTGATAGAATGGATATATGGTATACGAGCTCACGGGAGACACGAATGTATTACTTGGTTTCATTTGTTTAGTACAATAAGACGTTTGGTTACTTACAGGGGTTTGTAATGCCAAATTCTTCCTGGATTACTTTAAATGTTAGAGGGTTAAGGGATAAGGTTAAAAGAACACGCATTTGGGAGTGGTGTAAAAGAAAAGGGAGTGATGTGACGTTTTTACAGGAAACATATAGTACTATAGAAGTAGAAGAACAGTGGAAAAAAGAATGGGGTGGGC
Organism: Lytechinus pictus; assembly: GCF_037042905.1. NCBI lineage: Eukaryota > Metazoa > Echinodermata > Echinoidea > Temnopleuroida > Toxopneustidae > Lytechinus > Lytechinus pictus. The sequence continues at coordinate 15,360,830 of NC_087248.1, read as the reverse complement.
CAATGTTCTTTTGTCATGGATCAAACCACAGTAGGGGTGTTCTTATATTGCTCTCCCCCAACTTAGATTTTAAAAGGGATGTTGTTGTTACAGGTAAAGAAGGAAGATACATTATACTTAAAGCAGAAATCCAAGGGGTTAAATTTTTGTTGGGAAATGTGTATTTTCCTACAAGAGACAAAGTAGCACTGCAATGTGACCTTTTAAATGAGCTAGATAAAAGTATTCATAAAGTTTTTGATTCGGATTATTCGATAATATTAGGAGGAGATTTTAACACTGTAATGGACGGGAGTATGGATTATGAAGGGCCAAACATATCAAAATCTAGGTTTAGTGCAGTTTTGAAAGAATTTTTGAATAAGTATGATTTAGAAGATATATGGAGAAAAAGAAATCCTAATGCTCGACAATTTACTTTTAGACAAAGGTCGCCTTTAGTCCAAAGTCGTTTAGATTATTGGTTTATATCATGCAGTTTAGAGAAATTAGTGAATAAGTGTGAAATCTTAGTATCAGTAACACCGGATCATTCGGGCATTATTCTACAATTTCAGAATTTGAAAGAAAATTATGTTTACGGAAATTCATACTGGAAATTTAATAATAGTCTTTGTATGGATAAAGATTTTATTAAAGAGATGTATGATATTATATCTGAATTGAAAAATGAATGGGCACCTAGGTTTTCGAATAAATTAGTCTTTTGGGATTTTTTAAAAATGAAAATGAGGGAATTTGCTATGAAATATTCTCGGGAAAAAGCAAAATTACGAAAACGCGAAATAGAAACAGTAGAGGCTGAAATCAAGACTTTAGAAAAGCAGATACTCGAAGATTCATCGAGATCTGTGATTGATAGAATTAAATTGAAAAAAGATAAGTTAAATGAATTATATAATTTTTCTCGGCAAGGAATTAAAGTTCGCTCTAGAGCAGATTGGTTTGAGGAGGGGGAAAATAATATGAAGTACTTCGAACAACTGTTAAAAATAAATAAGAGGAAAAGTGTTATTAAAGAATTAGTCAATGAAAATGGAGAAATTATTAGGGACAAAAATAATATTTTAAAAGAAATAAAGATTTTCTATGAAAAATTATATTCTTTGAAAAATGAAAGTTGTTATAATAACAGTTTATTTTTTAACGACGTCTTAAAGTTAAGTGAACAGAACAGAAAACTATGTGAAGGTAAAATAACAAAAGAAGAATGCTTTAAGGTGTTAAAAGAAATGAAATGGAATAAGTCACCTGGAAATGACGGTTTTACCGTAGAATTTTATGATACACTTTGGCCAGTGTTAGGGGATTTGTTGGTAGAAGTATTAAACGAAACATATATAAGAGGGGAATTAACAATTTCTCAAAAACAAGGGACTATCACATTGATAGAGAAGGAAGGAAAAGATGCTTTATATATTAAAAATTACAGACCTATTACGTTATTAAATGTTGATTACAAAATATTATCTAAGGTTTTGGCAGCAAGGATCAAACAGGTTTTAAACGAAATAATTCATTATGATCAGGTGGGATAAATAAAAGATAGAAATATTGGGGAAGCAGTTCGACTAATAGAAGATATATTATTTTACTCTAGACATTACTTGGAGCAAGGACAAGGATTTTTGATTGCGGTAGATTTTGAAAAAGCTTTTGACTCTATATCTCATCAATACTTATTGAAAGCACTCAATTTTTTTGGTTTTGGGGAGTCATTTTGTTCTTGGGTGAAAATACTATATAAGAATATAAGTAGTTGTGTTATGAATGGAGGGTATTCCACCGGTTACTTTAATGTAGAAAGGGGGGTCAGACAAGGTGACCCACTGTCGCCCTATTTGTTTTTTATTGCAATAGAATTACTGGCGCATGAAATAAGAAGAGACAAAATTATTAAAGGGATAAGTTTGGGGGAGCATGAAATAAGACAGGTATTGTATGCCGATGATATGACAATCTTTTTGAAAGACATGGATTCAATAAAAAGGTTGCATTATATTTTTGAAGAATTTGAAAAAGTCAGTGGCTTAAAGGTAAATATGGACAAGACACATTTTATGTACATGGGTAAGGAAAATGGAAAAACAAATGACCCTGTATATGTATTTGGAAAATATGTTAGGGAAGTTAAAATTTTAGGAGTAATATTTTCAGTTGATTTTAGATTAAAAGATGATCTGAACTATAAAGAAATATTAAGTAAAATAAAAAAGCTTTTAAGTTGGTGGAAACAACGAGACTTGACTATTATGGGAAAAATACATTTATTGAAAACATATGCATTGACAAAGATAAATTATGTTTCATCCATCCTTGTTGTCCCCTCATGGGTGTATATAGAAATCGAGAAATTATCATTTGATTTTATACGGGGAGGGAAAGATCGTATTAAAAGAAAAATTATGTATCAGAACTATAATTGTGGTGGGGTTAAAATGATAAATTTTAAAATATTTGTTAGAACGCAGCGTATAATGTGGGTAAAAAGACTTTTGTATGGAGAAAAAAATCTGGGGTGGAAGTTATTTTTTGATTATTCCCTAAGTTCAGTTGGAGGAAGGTTAATTTTTCTATGTGATTATGAAATGAAAAAGATAAAAAGTAAGTTGAATATTCCATCTTATTATTTGGAAATGCTAGATGCTTGGCAAGAGATTGATAATTTAAGGCATTTCAATGGTTCTAAAAATCCAATCATTTTCAATAATAAGAATATTTGTATAAAAAATAAGATGATATTTGATAAAGATTTATTAGAACGAGGGTTAATTAAGGTTGAACATATCATTGACAATGGACATGTTAAGCCGGTCGCATACTTTTTGAATCTTGGTATGGGAAGTGATCTTTTGTTTACCATAGGTGAAATATATCATGCAATTCCAAGTGATTGGAGAAATGATTTAGGTTCGATACAGTTTTGTGAGATAGACTTAATTAATTTTAATATAAACTTGCTTCTGTTCGGGAGGGAAATTAGCTTTAGGGAGGTACCATCAAGAAAAATATATGAATATTTTATTAAAGAACTGCAAAAGTCATATGATTTACAGATAAGAGATGGAGAAAACAATTATAATTATACAGAGAAAGAAATTGGTGAATGTTTTTTTAGACCAAGAATAACATTATTAATTGGAAGACATAGGGAATTTCAATTTAAGCTTCTGCATGGGGCAATTTACACTAGAGTTAATTTGTTTAGATTTGGATTTGTTGAAGATAATCTCTGTTCGTACTGTAAACGGGAAACAGAAACATATTCACATATATTTTTGTCTTGCTTAAAGGTCAAACTGATATGGGAAACTTTGATACAGCGATTTGAATTAGATGAAATAAAGGACTTGAAATGGCGGGATATATTTGTTGGTTTGTCAGGCAATACAAATAGAATAAAAAGTTGTAATACTATTATCTTTATGGTAAAATATATATTATTTATATTTAGAAAGGAGGGGGTATTACCAACCATTGACGATATACATAAACTTATTTTAGAATATAAGGATCAAGAAAAGAAAATAGCTATTAAAATGGGGAAATTAGGCCGGCACTTGCAAAAATGGGAAACAGTAAAATTGTGTTAAGGTTAAGTTGTAAGTCTTTATCTACTTTCAATATATGTAATGCTTCTCCCGTGAGCTTGTTATATTCAAAATTGTTTATCGAATTGTTTTGTACGTTTAAACATGATTTATTTATGATGAGTGTGGGCAGATCTTCACGACAGTGGTGTGTTGTGTGTGTGTGGTGTGTATGTGTGTGTGTTTGTGTGTGTGTTGGGGCGGGGGGAGGGAGGGGGAGGGGGAAGTTTTGGTCTTTAAGATTTTTTTATAATAACTGATTTCATTGTTTTCTTTAAGATATATATGATTCATGATTTTATTAAGTTAGTGAAAAAAAAAAGTGAAAATATGAAATGTCAAGTATTATATGTGATTTGAAATGTTAATTTGAAATGTTATGTATTTTTTTTTGTTCATGAAATCAGAATAAAAACATTATTCAAAAAAAAAAAAAAAAAGTGTGTATGTGTGTGCGTGTGTGTGTGTACCTATTTGTGTGAGGGGTGAGTTTGTTCGTTTTGTGTGATCGAGCACCTTTGAAACGTTAATTCATGATTTCGCCCCCCCCAATCTGAAAAATGGATCGACGCCCCTGTCTGTGTATTCATACACACACCCTCACACACCCACATACTCACACATGTATATACTGTATATATCGATTCCCAGTGGAGGCATTTTTTCAACCTTTGATTCAGAATGGATCACAGCTCTGATCGAGTGACCTTGAGTGAAGCTACTTATCTATTATTCTCTCATTTTCATTTATTTCACTATATATATATATGTGTGTATATATATATATATATATATATATATATATATATATATATATATATATATATATATATATATATATATTTCATTGATTCTTACCCAATTTAGTATCGAGTAACGTCAGTGATTACTGCTCAAAGGTTCGTTAATGCGAAAACGAAATAATATTCGTCATTACAAAGGTTCGATAGTCCGAAATTGAAGTAAATAAATTGAATTATTGAAATTGTGTTATTTTCGTACAAACCAACCTCATTCATTCACCATATACAAGTAAACGAACCTTGGAACTGACTAACGTATACCACGGCACGTTATGTCTAACATTTGGTCACTATTTATAATAGAGATTCCATTCAGCCAGCTAGTGTAATATATCGTGTATTTCGAAGCGATGAATTATTTAACTGTATGAGAAATAATGGAAATACTCTATTATAGGTTTGAGAATTTGAGTTATCGTGCTCCATTTTTGATCGCTATATACAGCGTGTATAAAAAAACGGGACAGATTTGAAAAGTCTATAAAATATTTGTTTCAAATTATGATGTCTATATTTTGGTGTTGATAGGTGCTCTGAAGTCTTATCTTTCAATTGCCATTAGAAAATTAGTTTCGTTCATGCTTGAGGGAACAAGGAATGTTTTTGCCTGGGGTTAAAACGGAGGCTTGTGCCAAAATGGCATAAAATGATAAATATGATGATCGGACTTCTTGCTAATCAGCAGACTTCCTCTCAACCTTTTTATTATCTTTGCCATAATTTTCGAATTATGCGGTCAAAATTCATTTTCAAATCTATTTATTTGCTTGAATTGTTCTGTGTTTCTTTTTTATATGTTCTCTTTTAGCTTTCAATATTCCTTCTGTAAGCAAAAACAAAAAAAAATTCAACCGAAGTATGGGAGAGCGTGTATTTTGTTTTCAAATCCTTTCATTGTGTGCTACAAAGGTTAGGGTGCCTTTGAACAGTGGCATACAGATTGGCGGGGGCTCGGGGGTGCTCCCCCCAATAAAAAAAGAAAATTTGAAAGGAAATATAAGGAAAGATAAATAGTGAATATTATGTGAAAATCTATCACAAAATTTGATATTTCAATAAAAAGTGGATTTTTTTTCTTGCTCGCTTCACTCAATCTCAACTTTTTAATACATTTTATCCGATCTGCCATATCTAGCTCCTTCATAATAGACTCAATACACCATTGCCATTGAAAGACATAAATACTTTCATGTTTGTCCTATCAAGCACATAATTAAACTTGGTCAAGGAATCAATAACCCCTTAAAAATAGGATTCATGTTTTTTTTAAAGGTACCATAACATAATTCGTTTCACATAATAAAAGGATTTGAATAATCAAAAGATCTCCCAATTAATAATGGAAATCTTCTTGCTTTGGTTGAAAAAAGTCTTCTTTTCTTACTTATGCAAGAAAATTCAAAGGTAAAAGAAGTTTAAATGAAAAAACAAAATAATTCAAGTAAACAAATAAATTTGTAAATGAAATTTGAAAGCACAATTCGAAAATTATGGCAAAGATAATGAAAATATTCAAAGGAAGTCTACTGATTAGCAAGAAGTCTGATCAAATTTCTAATTTCTGCCATTTTGGCGTAAGCCTCTTTTTGAACCCCCGACAAAAACGTCCCGTGCTCGCTCAAGCATGAACAACATTTATTTAAATGGCATTTCAAAGATAAGATTTCAGAGCATCTATGTCTTAACATCAAAATATAGATATCATAATTTGAAAAAAAAAATTGACCTTACAAAACTGTCCCGTTTTTTTGATACGCACTGTAAAATATCCTGTCAACTTCTTTGCAGACAAGGTTTACAATTTATGGTTTGGATTTTTAATTGACAACTGAGTGGCAAAATAATATCACGTAAACCTGAAAACGAAAATGTAATTTTTAGAATCATAGAAAAATTATTAATCATTTTAAGCAGTAATCAAGCACTGTAGGTAATTTACATGAGCATTTCTAGAATGAAATACTATAGGGTTATGTACATTCCTGACAGTAATAAGTGATTATACTGTATAATTCAATATTTCATAAAATATTTTGAAAGGAGTGGCATTATTAACAGTAGCTTGAAAATTCAAAAGCACAAGATAATTATGTTTACGTATTATAATGTACATGACTATATGCTATTTAAAAGAAATTTATAAACATGTAGAATGTAAAGTGTTAAATTGTCTAATATGAAAATTTCGATTGCAATTTCAAAAGTTCTTGTTTTTACGAAAGCAAAATTAAAAGAAATATGGCAAGAAAACTGTATCCATCAGACATTGTTATTGCTTCTGCGTATGAACCTCAAGGGGGAAGAAGTAAGCTGAAGTTATTTTCCGCTTATCATAATAATTTTTCTCATTAGCTGAGAGATAACATTGATATATACTTCTCAACCAATGATTTCATTGAAATGTTGTATAAAAAAATACAGCCTGCTTGTCAAACAGTACCCATATTTCAAGTCTATCAAACAGAAAAGAGCTCACTGTCATTTACGTAACTATTTAGGAATCTTCGAATCATACACTGGTTCCTTGATACTGAACACATAATAGCCCGATTCTTGTTTAAGGCTTCTTGATTCTTGTTTAAGGCTTCTTTTCTCGATGTCATTCACGTATTCGTTGTCCCTGTCAGGCAAACGAGGAGGGTCATAGGGAACGTAACTATCGTCCTGGACATCGAAGTAGGTATGCGAACCGTGGAGCATTTCGAAATCATTGTTGGTTTTCTGTTTATAATGGAAATCGCAATTGAATCTTTATAAACATTGTATTTGAACAGGAATCTTATTTCTTTCAATGCAATCATGGTGAACATATTCATGGATGTATAAGATAACAAATACCCTCTGCTTTCTCATTTTTTTAGAAAACAGAAATAATACAAAACAATAAAATCAGCAATAATAATAATGATAGTAATGATAGTTATTGATGATGATAATAATAAGAGTGTGATGTATAAAGAGTCAAATCCTGTTTGTAGAATGCGCAAGGCGCATGAAGAGTTAACAAGTAAATAAAAAAGGCTTTGAGGTCTTCAGCAAATGAGCAAAGAATCCCCGAAGTGGGAGCCCCTAGAAAATACGATTCTTTTTTGGAACACCACCGTCTTTAAGTACATTATTGCTAGTCACATTCGTCCGAATTCAGCAAATACATACGGATTTAATCATATTAAAAATCTGATTACTGCCAGAATATGGGTAGCAAAGTGAAATCATGTAAACATTTTTTTACATACTTTAAAACATGTTTTTTTTACCCCACCAAATTTAGTAAAATGTGGGGGTGAAATGCTGATAAATGATTCACATTGGCGTTCCCTAAGCAGCTTGAAACCATTGTGTACTTAGTACAATTTTGTAAAAACAACCCAATAGATTCGAATGATCGTTGTCGTTTTGTAGTTGATACCTCAGCTATATTTCCCCCACTCACCTTTGAAACACTTGAGGGACTCATCATTGGATCGACGTCAGAAAACTCTTCATAAACACCATCATCATCACCAGTCCTCGCCATCGTCCCATCCTCTGACCGAATAGCATTCAATTGCGTAGACTTTATTGAGCTCGTTGATGGTAGATGGGCGCCAATGAGTCCTACTCGGAGATCTGATGTGGGTGGCGTTAAGATAATACTGTCCTTTGACCGTTCTTTGGCTGTTGACAAGATCCTGCGGCAATAGTACACGGTGCCGAAGAGAGTCATGATAAGAAGTACAGGGATAACAACTATGATGGCTACCAGGATTATGGTAGTCATATGAAATGTATTTGATTGGTATGTTTCAGAGTTGCCATTGGATTGAGGTTTCGTTGCTATTGTTGAAGAAATGTTGGTAGATGGTTTCGGTGTACCTTGGAATTCTATGAGACGAGTACCAGAAATTATAGAACTGGGATGGCTGTATTCATCGCATATGCTCTGAAGAGAAACTTTTCCAACATATTCATCTTTTCCTTGAGAGTTACAGGTTGCTTCATAACCTGGATTTCGGTCAAGCCAGTCTCCTATGTCCAGTATGGCACATTCGCAGCTAAGTGGATTGTCCGCAAGATTGGTGATGTTTATCCACGGTGTCTCAAAGATCAGGTTATAAACTTTCTTCAAGCGGTTTGAAGACAACAGTACGGTCTGGATATATTTCAGGCCTTTGAAGGTGTCTGGATCTATCCATGTGATCATGTTGGATGAAAGGTCAATGATCTCGAGGCGAAGGTTGTTTTGGAACAATAAAGTCACACGATCCAGAGCATTGTCGGACAGATTTAGGAATGTAAGATTCAAGAGATTGGCGAAGACATTAATCGGAAGATTAGAAAGTCTATTTCTTGTCAAATAAAGATGTCGAATCTGTGGAATATTAATAAATGAATCTTCTGCAAGCTGAACCAAATTTGTTTTATCCAGGGTTAATGTTTTCAAGTTGTCGAGGCCACTGAAAACTTGGCTATTTCTAATTTCTGTCAGATTATTACCGCCCAGATCTAGTATCCTAAGAAGATGGAGTTCTGCAAAGCAATGATGAGGTAAAGAGTAGATGAGATTGTTTGAAAGTGTCAAGGATCGAAGTGCATTCCCTGCACCAAATGCATCACAAGGTGGTTCCCGGAGATGATTTCCACCGAGTTCAAGCGAGCCAAGATTCGGTAAGTTCTTGAATGTCTCCTTGGCAATGTTTTCCAGGCAACCCTCAACAACCAAAAGGAACTGAAGTTTGGCAAGACCCCGAAACATCTCACCATTTAAGTCGGAAAAACAGTTTCCCCCAAGTCTGAGATATTCAAGTTTCCCAAGACCCACGAATGCGTTCGATGATATGTTATCCAATCGGTTATTTCCTAGATAAAGGAATTGGAGGTTGGTGAAATCTTCAAGGTCGTAGGGGTTTAAGCGAGTGATGCGATTATTGTTCATCTTCAATGTTCTTGCCTGGTTGCAGGTACCTGGCACTGCCATTAATTGCCGATTCGAGCAGTTGGCGATTTTTGTCCAGTTGTCATACTGGCAGATATCTGAGCAGGAAGAATGCATCGGGCTCGTATATTGGGCGTTGACTAACAGGGAAACAGACGACATATAGGTAATTAGAAAAAGGCCTACGATTGAGCAGAAAAATTCCAGCTTGTGTCGAAATTGGCGACCGGTATGAAGACGCGACGAAGCCATCTTTATGACAAGTTACAATCTGAAAAGAAATGAAATAGTAAATATTTGATATTTGATTTTTTTTTCTCCAAAAAGATCACGCTTGGCCCCTATAAAGGATGTAGAAGGCTGTATTTGTTGCAACTGCGTGCCAGAAATTCTTTAAACACATTTAGACTCTTCTTGTCTGGGCATGGGCATAGGCGGCGGAAGCGGGGGGGGGGACCTGTCCCTCTAAATTTTTTCTTGATAACCTTTTTTTTTCTTTTTTGGCTTTGTCAAAAAAATTTGCTGGTCCCCCCCTAAATTGTGGTTGATAACCTTTTTTTTTTGGTCAAAAAAATTTTGTCAAAATTTTTTGCTGGTCCCCCTAAATTTTTTGGCTTCCGTCGCCAATGGGCATGGGTGTTTCGTACAATATCCATATACAGGGGGCCAGTGGCGTACCGTGGGTCACGGCATTGGGGGGGGCACCAGCAAAAAAATTCGAGTCACTTAGGGAGCGCGCTCAGTTGCCAGGTATACTGACCTAATAAAGACATTTTAAGGACAAGCAGTGCCATTAAACAGATATGTATCTCACTGATTAGATAATGCGAGCGCGAAGCGCGAGCTGAAAATTTTTAATATTCAGACCTAAAAAAGGACATTATAAGCAAGTTCTTTGTAATCATGATCTGTCTCGCTAAACAAACAATGCGAGCGCGAAGCGCGAGCTGAAATTTTTGTATACATTGACCCAAACAGGGACATTTTAAGGACTATATTTTAGGAATCCATTTAGAGTATAAATATCTCAGCATAGTCATCTAATGCTAGTGCAATCCTTTGCTGATTTTGTTAGAATTACATCTGAACACATTAAGCACTTTTTGTAGTCATTGTAATCAGGATTATCATACGCATCTCACTAATCAAATACTGCGAGCGCGAAGCGCGAGCTGATTTTTTTTTTGTAATTCACACCTGAAGAGGGGCATTCTAAGGCTTGTTTGTAGGAATTCACAAAGACCTAACGTATTTCACTAACCAAATGATGCGAGTGCGAAGCGCGAGCTGAAAAGTTTTGATATTCAGATCAGAAAAATTGACATTTTAAGGACAGATTTTAGGAATTTATGAAGAGCAGACATCTCACCAATCAACTAATGCGAACGTTAGCACGGACAGGAAATGTTTTATATTAAGACCTTAAAATAGGGCAATCACTTTAAGTAGTCATGAAAAAGAAGCAAATGTCACTACATAAAACAATAATAACTCGAATTGCGAGGAAATATATTTGGTGTATATTGTTTTGAAAACGGGAGGTTTATACAACAGGATCATATATCCCGTTAAACAGTCTATGCGAGCACCAGGAACAATGAAGACATAGGCCCTTAGCGAATAATGTTTCATAACGTTATGAAAACATGCTTCTTATGTAATATAACATAACATAATATAATATAACATTTCAATGAACAATAGTTTCTCCTTTCCCCACTACGTTTCTCTTCCTTTCTCCCTCTTTTTCTCCTTTTCCCCGTTTTTTTTTTTTTTTTTTTTTGGCCAGCCGATTGGGGGGGCACGTGCCCCCCATGCCCCCCCCCCCGTAGTTACGCCACTGCAGGGGGCACACTCATAAGTGCCGACATTTCCCAAAAAAATATGTGTTGCTGCCCCTTCTTTTTTGAGAATGTAAACCGTTTCGGTGGCATTCATTTAGGGAGTGATGACATTTTTTCCTAATTGGCTTAAAAACTTGAAATTAATTGACACACGTTCCGTGCTCAACTTTTATGGATCTGTCCCTTTTTACATGTAACGTTTTTCTAGCATGGCCCTCTTTTTTAAGTTTGGGTTCAATAACCTTTAAAATTCGTTTGACCCCGTACTTTTCACTTTACCTGATAGGATCTATTTAAGAGAATATTGTATAATTCGTTCACATAAAAAAGAACCATGACTACAAATTTATACTATTTTAGAAAAATTTATACTATTTCAGATTTTCATTTGTTAATCAAAATATCGAAGCAATGCTTTTGCACCATTACCTCACCAATTTGAACCCATGCGACTATACTCATTATTTCCACTAGTACACCACATGAAATTATTCTAAGTTTAATGGTAAAATTTTAACTTATTTTACATTTGATTTAGATGAATTTTCCAGTGTTTTGTTTGGTGAAATTTTCAGTAATCTCGGCCTTCTAAGCCCATGTAATGGACCCAGGATGCCCCAAGGTAACAGTCCAATAATGCTTTCATGATTTTGAAAATTAGATATGGTAGCCAAGTTTTAAAATCAATAAAAATGATCAAAATAATAATTTACCTTAAAACTTATACGATCTGGGGAGCCCCAATCTTGAAGACCACTGATAATTGTCGAGGTCTCAAAATTGAGCATTAAACTTAAAAACTCACCGAGCTACCGAGCACTTCGCTGCATCATATTCTTCCTCCTGTCCAGGCCCAAATACACATTTGAGCTAAAGTGAGACCATATACGTCTGTAATTGTTTTCGTTACATCTGCCAAAGGAGGAAGTTATTGAAAAATGATATAGGGAGCATCTTTTTGAAGTACCCCTGTATCCCCGGGGTTTCTTATTTCGATATCATTATGTCATAATGACGATAAAAGCAGATAGTTATCATAACATAAGCATCAATAGCACCATACACGAGGTGCTACTTTTACCATTTTTATAAACGTTTAATTAGGTTTCGGTTGATAAAGCTGATCGTCAGGAAAATCTTAAGCGGGCAGACAAGGCGTATGGGGCAAAATTTTTGAACAGCTGTGAGCTATTTTGACGTTTTTAAAATAATTTTTGTGATAGATTTTTACATGGCATTCACAAAAAATTACTGTATTTCAAAATTTGTTATTCAATTTTCGACTTTTTCTTCTTCCGCTTTTCTAGGTCGTGAAAAGTTTGGGGATTCGTGGCCTGCCAGACCTTTCTTCTCCCGTCTTTCGTCAGTGTTGATCAGAGCTCGCGTGCATTGATAAAGCGCGATAACACTGGGCTGTTGATTTATGTATATATGACGTATTATGTATCGCGCCTACAATACGTTTTAATTATAAAAAAAACACCTAGTTTTCATGATTGAAACTAAAAGCGACCCGAGTCATCGATACAGTTTCTGATATAGCATACCTCCATTGCTATAATGATTGTTTAACAATGTTTTTTTTTTTACTATTCACGTTGAAAGTTCTACTTTAAATTGATATTGTACAAGATTTTTGAAAGACAAAGAACAATAAAAAATCCCAAGCAAGAGAGTTTTTAGAACTTTATTTCAATGTACAAATAATGGACAGGGTTACATAACACAAAGGTTAGCGATTGATCGCTAATTTCAAAGAACAATTCTGATTGGTTCATACTCAGTCTACTTAGCAAAATGCGCATGCAACGAGGATCTTGACTGGTCATTTCATTTAGCGATTAATCGCTAACCTTTGTGTTACGGCGCCCAGGTGTCATCCTGGTCATGGGTGCACGAAAGGGAAAATCCCTTTACGAATAACAAATAGTATACATTGAATAAGAAAATAAGAGCGTGTATATAATGGAGAGGGAGAGAGAAAGGGGAGATAGGGCGAGCTAGAAACTGAGAAGGAGATCTAGCGTATATATATATGCGAGAATTATGAAATCATTTAAGCTCACATAATCTAGAAATGGCATAACCAGAATCACCACTTTTTTAAAGAAAACACGTCTTTAAAATTCGAAATAATGGTATATCGACTACGTCATAAAGTTACTACGAATGAGGGCAGATAGGGGGATACGCTGATAATAATCACGCAGTTATAGGTCTACTCTAATTGGAAAAATAAAAATACACTACATTTTTATCTCACCATTATAATATTTTGTACACATTTTAGCTTTTGTCATTCTGTTCTATTGTCGATGTACATCACTCAACCTTTCGAGTTTTGTACATTTATGCAACAGTTTCAGATGAATCTGAAAAGAAATACCCCAAATACTATCGAAAATAAATGGAGGGGCGATGCTCGCAAACACTCCATGGTATCAGGGAGTTACTCTCAACTCCCTGCCCGTATACTCTCATACACGAAAAACAAACACCCATTCCTCCTTTCTTCATACTCTTTCTCAGGCACATATGCACCACACACACACACACTCACACACACACACCAAAACACCCTCGCACACACACAAAGACGCATGTCCATACTGTATACCCCATACACACAATCCTCTATTATATGATGCTCCCACTCCTCTCCACCAACTACAATTTGGCCCCTTCTCACCTTAGAACACACCACGTCGGTATTTCTCGAGATTACTGATTTTCTTCACCATTTTAATCGGTTCTCTCTTCCTGACCAGTGTGATCATGGGCCCGTTGCAGAAAAGGTTGCGATCAAGCGTAACTAAAAAAATCTTGCGCAACCTAATTTTCAGCCAATGAAGCAACCGTATTCGACACTTGCGCTTAATATTTTGACCTGCGTTTAAATGCAACTTTTTCTGCAAAAGGCCCAATTTCTCTTCATATTTCTCATATCGACTTAACTTACAAATTAACAGTAGAGTCAGATTTTTTTAATGCAAAATCAAATATCTAATGAAACATATAATAAGTATGATAAATTAATCAAGAAAACTGAAATATCTTCAATACTCATGGCAACATTACGATTAATTATTTATCTGAAAAATATATAAATACATTTATATTGGCATTATGAATGCGTTATTTCTTTGACATTATTTTCAACTGTCACTTGAGAATCAACTAACTAGGTTATCAATTCAAATATTTTTGTTAATTATCCATTTCACATATTTAGTTTATCTCTCATTCATTCATGTGCCCTCCTTCAGTATATTGAATCTAATGAAATTCCTCATAATTTTCTCACGTCTGTCATGCCTATACAGCGCGTATCAAAGAAAAACGGGACAGTTTTTAAAAGTCTATCAAAATTTTGTTTCAAATTATTATGTCTATATTTTGATGTTGATAGATGCTCTGATGTATTATCTTTCAAATGCCATTAAAAAAATGAGTTTCGTTCATGCTTGAGCGAACACGAAACGTTTTTGTCAGGGGTTCAAAAAAAGGCTTGCGCCAAATGAGAATTATTGATCATCAAACTTCCTGCTAGTTTTTATTCAACTTGCTCTGCATAAATTATGTTCATACTTGGTACATACGATCCTTGGATGATACTGTATGTGTATCCATGAAGAGGATGGGGTCGAAGGTCATCTAGGGGTCAAAATATTATATTGCATATTTCAATTATCGCGAAATCAGGCGAGACTCATGGTTCGCAAACCACCTTGTTTCATTTAAATATGTTATCTCTGAGCATTGAATATTATTTGATAAGTAAGAAAAACAACTTTTTTGTCAACCAAAGCAAGGAGATTTCCATTATTAATGGGGAAAGCTTGTAATTTATTCATATCCTATTATTATGTGCAACAAAGGTTATGGTGCCTTTAAAAGACATGATTCCTATTGTCAAGGGGACATTGATTCCTTGAACAAGTTAAATTGTGTGCTCGACAGGACAATATTAATTCTAACAGAAGGATTCATGTCTTTCAAAGTCGCCATAGCCTTTGCAGCACATAATAAAAATATTTGATTAAATAACAAGCTCTCCTATTAATAAGGCGAATCCCCTTACTTGGGTCGACAATTTTTTAGCTTTTACTTATGAAAAAAATCACTGCTGAAAGATACCATATTAAAAAAAAACCAGAACAATTCAAGGAAATGAATAGGTTTCAAAATGAATATAATTCGAAATTATGGCAAAGATAATGAAAAGATTCAAAGGAGGTTTGCTGATTAGACTCAGATTTATTTCCAACAGAACAAAGAATAAGCAATTCGCAAGAAGTCTGATGATCAATATTTTATGCCATTTGGCGCAAGCATTTTTTTGGGACCCCTGACAAAAACGTCTCTTGTTCGCTCAAGCATGATCGAAACTCAATTTTTATAATGGCATTTGAAGGATAAGACATTAGAGCATCTTTTAACATCAAAATTTAGACATCATAATTTGAAACAAAATTTTGATAGACTTTTCAAAACTGTCCCGTTTTTTTTATATACGCACTGTAGTGCCTTTATATTCACGAAGATGCACTAAAGTGGACTTTTCTACTCATATTCATTTTATATTGTTTCAATAGTTGAAAAATATATACTGTGAATAACGTTCTTTTTACCGTTTTATCAGCTACTATAATTTCATATAGTGACCTGAATAAAATTATTTTCATTGATTAATTGAATAGTCATAATAAAATTATTGTTTGATGACCGTAATATTGTTAAGTACATTTATAATCATTGCCGATATGAATATGAACATTAATGCAATAACATTAGATTAACAAAATATGTAATTTTCTGAGCCTACATAAGAGGGCATTGGAAGGTTGGAAGAAATTACATCTCGGATCATAAAAGAAAAGATGGAATGCACACATGTATCATTAACTTGAGTTGAATAATCATATATGAAACACATCATAATGTCATACTTTAAATCGAACATACCACTAATTACGACAGCTGCTTGCTTTGTACATAATAAAGGCTCAAAACCAAAACATAGACACGATTTACAATATCATTGCAACCAACACCAATGTCAACAAAGGTAGCAATAGTACTGCTGCTACTACTAGTAGACATAATAATAATAATAATAATAATACTGATAATAATGATAATCATAATGATGATGATGATTTCCATTTCCATTTCCATTTATTGGTTTTTGCAACATTTTTCATAACAAAATTCTGGACAAGAAAATACATATCTGAAACTTGATATCAAGATAATGAACAATAGTTTTGTATATAAATCATCAAATATATCTTACATAAATGAAAATCATTAAGTGGTATTTTCTGTTTCACAATAAAAAATAGGATGGTTGCAAGGGTCGTCACAAAAGCAAAGCTTGAAAACGTAACAACCCTGGAATATAGCCAAAATAATTAATATCTATTGTCATTTAAACGTGCAGGTGCATGAGGGACTGGGGGGGGGGGGGAGATGCTTGGTCCTTAGCATGGAATTTTAGAAAATAACACGTTTTGTTGTTTGATTTTAATTTATACATGTTCTAGATAAAAGTCAATGTCTAATTAAAATAATGATAACAATTGTAATGATTTTCTTTTTTAATTTGTTAGGTATTGGTTTAATTGCATTTCTTTTATAGTTCGTTTAAAGGAATAAAATGATCTTGTCAGCTTGAGTGAATCTGGCAATGCATTCCAAATATCAGGTCCATGATGTCTTAGTGTTTTATGTGCAAATAGTGTCCTGGGATTGTTTAAGTGAATATTATTGCATGTTCTTGTTGGATATGAGTGTAAATTGTTATTATATGAAAATAAATCCGTGAATACCGGAGGAAGCATGTCGTAATTATATCTATACATAAAAAGTGCTATTTGTAAAGTATTAATATCATTTATCTTAAATATTTTCAGACGATAAAAAAGAGGGTCTGTATGTGAAAGATATGCAGATTTGGAACACATTCTAACCGCTTTCTTTTGCAATAAAAGTATATGATTAAGCCTTGTTTTGCAGCTATTCCCCCAAATGAGGTTACAGTAGTGAATATATGGTAAAATCAATGTATTATATATCATAACAAGAGATTTCTCTGGTAAGATTTGTTTTAGTCTACATAGTATTCCAATTCCTTTAGCTACAGAGGAAGACACGTTGCTTATGTGCGGAGTCCATGATAAATGATTGTCTATTGTTATACCAAGAAATTTTACGTATTCTTTTTTATCTAAAGGCACATTATCAATTTTTATATCTTGTATGAAATTTTCATTTCTATGAGATGATTGAAAATGCATAATATGAGTTTTACTTATGTTAAGAGATAACTTATTACATTTAAACCATGATGAAACTGATGATGATGATGATAATGATAATAATAGTAATAATAATAACAATGATGATGATGATAATAATAATAATAATTATAATAATAATAATAAATCATAATGATAATTAAGAATAATGATGATTACATAATTATTCTTAATTATCATTATGATAAAGAATAAATGAACAATAAAACAATACAATGACAAAAACAGTGACTCAAGAATAAAAATAACAAACACCTATAATAAGAGCAAAATACACAACGATTATATCAATTACAGCGCCACCGACGGTGACACTACCGATAACAGCACACTTGAACCTAAGTACACAACATCACTGATGCCAATAACTATGTGGGAAACATATAGGCCATAACAAGGTGCATATTGGAACTTGAATATGCCCTCCAGCATATTGGTGATGATCTCCGACCACGGCGGAGGAAGAAGGAGATTATTAAACACATATATCATCATAAATATATTTAATACTATGCCACAACATTTACTGATGATCTATAACATTACTTCGAACATACGTTGACACATCGACACAAACAACAATTGGCGCCTTGGGCACTCACCAGAACGGATACAAACGCTCCATCATTATAATTATTGTTAAATAAATGCACATTTAGCAAAACAGTATAATCAAATTAACACGAAGAATATAATTTACAAATTTAATTTACATGTAAATAACCGGCATGAAGGATACGAGCCTGGTGGTCGGCTGATGTATAGTAGTCAATAAACGGTAAAGGTTATTTTCATTAGGATGACAGAAGACAATAAGAAATATACTTAGAATACATAAACAATTAATTTCATCAATTATTTCATTTTGTTTTTTTCGTGCCATGGTTTCACTCGCATCTAGAATGCCAAGTGCTGAAACAATCAGTTTTGGCCCAAAGTTTTTCCCGTCACTGCATGATTTAGATTGCTCATATTTAAAAAAATTTGACACTTTACTTTGCCCTTAAAAATGTGTGTTATAATTTTCGAAAAGATCAATCAACATCCCAAAATGTCAACTTTATCAGATGTTATGCAAAATTAGTGAAACGCCAATTCGTCTCACCATACACAAATTTTGCTCCATTTGACAGGTACGGATCGTGACGTAATCACGTAATTTAGGACCTTCGATTAACATGATTTATAAATGGTATAACAGTCGGTATTTTGCAACAGGATAGCTATTGAAGAGCTATTCTATAATGCAGATCACGGTAATGAGGAGGTTAACTCCAGTATATTTTCAGGACACACACATTTCAGCAAAAATAATATATACATACAATGGTACATGTATGGTTTTATTATTTCTACTTTGTATGAGAAAAATGTCTTATCACGTTATTCCTCCAACTATATCGGATGAGTTGTGAGTTTCCAAAGATTAATAAAATGAACAATCAGTACTGAATTTTTATTGAGGATTCACATTCCTTTACGCAATAATAGCAACGGCATTAACAACATCACCGACGTCAACAACAAAGACAATAATGTTTGTCGCATAGAAGTATGTGAAACCGCAAACGATTTATGCTATGCCTGTCAACAACCATAGCAAGGAAAGTATGGAGAGAGAATTCAGGATTTTTTTAACGGCTTTGCATACTTTTCAAGGAATGGCAAGAATCTTGGGAAGACATCGTCAGATGCATCTTTCCCGACGATGCAGTCGAGATGTCCATAGTCAGGGACCATGAACCACTCATAGTCCTGATCTGGGTTCGCTTCCTTGCACCGTTCGTAGCTCTGCTTCGTGGTCTCTGGATCCCAACAATGGTTGTCCTGTCCGCTGAAGTACACGGTGGGAATGTCCAGGTGCTTCATCTGCTTTCGGTATGCTTCGGAGTTCAGCCTATCTGGACAGTGGAAATCGGGAAGGTACGGCTCTGCATCGTCTTCAATTCTGTCGAGGAACCCTTGGCGGGTACAGTGAGCAAAGTGCTTGAAGATATCAGAGTGGACGTAGCCATTCCATTCGTGCAGAGTGTCGTGCGTTGATGGGTTCATATTGTGATGAATCCAGAGGAGACTGTAAATGAACGTTATCCGATGACAGACATCGCTATCACATTGCTCTCGACTCTCAGACGTGATATTTGAGATGCCATCAAAGACTCGGTTCATGAACTTCCGATGCCAGGCATCCTCTATGTCAGAGTAAGCGCTCATGCCCTTCACTCCTATGCATTGGAGAAACTTCGGAAGGCGTGCGTTCGCCTTGAGCTTATTGAACCTGCTGACGATGAAGCGGAAGCCGACTTGGGAAATAACCATACTGCGGATTTTCCCAGTCAGGTGTCCACCAAGAAGAGAGGCATGCATTGTAGCCGATCCAGCGCAGTGAGCGAAGACTTGAATATTGGGTGCCCCAGTGACCTTCATCATAAAGTCTACAGCTGGGGGAATGTCTTTATCTGCAGGATCACTGATGAAGCTCCCCTTCTTGTGAGCCTGAAGGGCTATTGAGAAGCGCATCTCAAGGCCCCAGACATCAAAGCCATGCTTCACCAAGAACTCGACGAGACTGACTTCTACCGTGTCAAGAGCAAAGATACGATGTGTGACGCCAAGTCCGTGTAACAACAGAATAGGTCCTTTATCCCCACCTTTGTATCTAGTAAATACGAGTGGCGTGCCGTCGGTAGCCAGGAAATGATGTACTTCGGGAGTAATCCCGTTCAAATTCAATGGCCTTCGCTTCCGTGGCTCGGAATCGGGACTGAATGGAGAGCTCAAACCGTCAGGATCAAAAACGCCATAGGAATCCACTAAAATGCCTGTGAAGAAACTTCCGAACTTCGCTTTCCATTTCATCCTCAACCTCTTCTTGCAGCAACAGGTCACCTCCAACGTGGACAATTGCTTGATGAAATCCGAGAACTTCATCTCTAGTTTTCCCTCACCGATCTCCTTCCCGCCTGGTTTGGATCCTTCCGAGACCTTGATCGCAAGTGTCGTCGTATCGCTCATACCTATTTCCACCGCAGAGTCTTTGTGCACGGTCTTGACACCTTTGAAGACATAGAACTTGTCTCCGCCATGTAAATTCATGTCATATGTCATTTCCTTGGTCTCGACATGTTCATCGCTCTTCCGGAATAAGTGGAATACTCCGTTCGAGACTGTCAAGGGTTTATCGTGTAATGCCTTACACGTGACTGTCCCGTGGATAGCTGCCTTGTGTTCGGGATCCATTTCGAGCATGTGCTCGATGTCGTGACTCTCAATAGTCAGAGTGAATTCAGCAGGATACGGGAAATGATCAACGGTCAAGTGGCCGGCCATGCGTTCAGTGAACTTCAATCCAGGTTTACACTCGCTCTTCGGTTTCTTCTCTGTACGGATCAAGACAAAAGGAAAACTGTAGTCGTTAGCACAACCAAATATCAAAATATAATTTCGATGAACTGGGCATTCACTTCAGATTTGTAGTCGTTTCTGTTTTCTTTGATCTTTTCATGAAGAAATATGTAATCAACTGTTTTGCTTGATACAATAGAAAGACAACACGAATCTTTATAAAAATACATATGATAGTCTCATCTATATTTTTGACAGACGATTAATTGGCATGCCTGTGCATCGGGATAGCAGCCGGGCTTATAGTCACCGTAAAAAATGAACATTTGTGTATTGAGAAGTCTACAGAATGGATATGAGCGATTACGAATCCGTTATAAGAGTGTAGCCTGCCTGTACATTAGTTGAATTTATCATTGTCATTATCTATTCTCAATTCCCATGAAATTTAAACAGTTACAAAACACATATGCAAACAAGTAATACGCATACGCTGCATACAAAGAAAAATATCCGTATCCAATCCTTTTGAAGATTCGTTATGGATAGACGTACGGCCGCTTTCATACATACAGATGTTACGAAGTTGGATAGAGATGTAATATTCGCCGATTGTGACTATGAAGTTTGTGAAATCAATTACACCTCGGCTATAGATGAGAACAGATAATTTCAGGCCAATCTTCCCAATACACAGCTAACCCTGCACAATTGTTGTAATGAAGGAAAATAACCCCAATTTGATTGCAGGATCCCAGCAAACTATACAGTCGTGTAAAACTGAATACTTACCTAGAGGTTTACCGAATTTGTAGTTGATTGTCCAGCCATTACTCTCAGAAAGGAGACGCATGCATCTCTCTGCAACCATACTAATTGTCAGTGTGGGATTTACACCAAGACTTCGAGGCATGACAGCGCCATCTACGACGAGAAGACCGGGATAGGTTTCAGCTGAATCTCCTTTAAAGACGTGTCCAGAATGGTCAACCACACCTTTGAAAAAAGATTGACCATAAAATAATAAATTGAGCTTCCTACCTTGTTGAAATGAATTAGCTCATAGATACGGACAGCAAGAATAGTATAATGAGATCAATAAAGATATGTAATATGTAATTCGAATTACAACAACTTTTTTCCTTATCGTATCAACAGTATTTTAGCGATATCCGTTTATTCACTCATTGATTGGAACCAGAAGGAAATATCGTGGGCTTATTTTATTGTACAAACTCTCTTTAAAATAGATGTAAGTTCCCATTAATTTTACTAAAATTTCCTCTTTTCTGTTGTCTACATTTGAATTGAAAAAGGTGTTACAAGTAACAAGTTACCTTCTTTTCCGGATTCTGCCATGCAGCATCCGCCAAGAGGGTGTACGGTCACGACACCTTTGGTGCCTTTGAGCTTCGGAATAACACCACCCCAAGTAGGATTCGCTATGACCTCTCCTTTGAGAACTCTTGTTGCCGATCTTGCTGCATCATAGATCTTCTGGAAATTTCGTTCCTCACCTATCTTAGGGAAGTCTATCCAGACCCGGCCATTGGCTGGGTCATGGCGCATCCGGCCTGTGCTCGAGTCATGGCTCATGGAAAGGAACGCGAGAGTGTTCTTGAAAGCAGTACCGGTAATGGAGTGAAGGAACTCTGTGAGTTCATTCTCACAAGGTGACATGTCTTCCCCTATCGAGGTCTTCATGAGCACCTTGTAGGGTAGTTCCAGAAGAGACGGAGGTGTGCCGTCCTGAAGGACGAAGCCATCCTCGAGAGGCATGCCGTTCAGATGTCTACGCATGTCCAAGAATCCGGTGATGCAAGGTCCAGGCCCTTTATTTGGCTTCTTTGCCATGTCTTCTAAGGCTATTCCGACCGGGCGGATCTTCTCGGTGCCGTTGTAGCTGAAGTTGAGGGCGTCCCCGTTTGTGGTGAAACCTTCACCAAGTCTAGGTGAGAGGGACAAACCATAGAAGGCTGACTGGAGCAGAATGTTGGTAGAACCAAGAGATCCTGCTCCAAGGATGACTGTCCCTGCGGATACTGTACGTTCCTCTTCGTTAAAGTCATCTTGACCAAGAGGCACATAGTACACAAGCCATCTTCCAGATGATTCGTCTCTTCTGATGGACTGTACTTGAACCTAGTCACAAAAGGATAAAAAATTAAGAAAAATCTAAATTCATTTTGAATCAGACGAAGTACGATTAAAAAAATGCCAAGAGAGGTGTTGGAAGTTTTCATATTCATATCGAAAAATAAAATCGATGCAGCAGTAATCATCTGCAATAATGTTTACAAACCATGAATGACTTGACTTATAGTGGGCTTGCTATCCTCTGGCTATCCTCCGTAACAGTGATATGCAAGTAAAAACACATTCAGTGGCGTGATTTGAAATTAATTGTAAAAATAGCAATGGCTCTTGAGTTAAATTTGTTGTGTCAAAACAAGAAAAATCGGCCAAATTTCAGAAATTATATAGAATAACGTAATACAATCTACCCCAAATCATTATTTTTTAAAGGTGCAGAATCGCCCCCCCCCCCCACACACACACATCCCTGCATGCCATTGTTTAACCTATCACGATGTTCGGGTTCTCACCTCTGTAAACATGTAAGCGCCATGGGCCTTTGCATCGGGTAGGTAGTTCATGTTGAGTGTGTTCTTGGCACCAGTGTTACAGCCGCTGCAACAGTTGCCGCAACCGACACAAGCAGGTTGCGGTAACCCGATGTGGTTTTTCTTCGTCTTCTTGAAATTCACATAGAGCGGTAGCCTGTATAATTGGGATACAGCCGAGATGATGTTTAAAGTATTGTGTTTCTTCATAAATGCATAGGCTTACACAGCGATTTTCCCCCTTTCCCGAAGTCTGAGATTAACGATAGTGTGATATTCTCCATGACACGGAGAATACAGAGGCGTGCTGTCACGGTCTCTTGGTATGTTCACTTACATGGTGCATTTTTTAAGTGTGGCATGAATAGGGGCCGGGTTGCTTGCTAATGTATCCGAGTCCACTAAGGCTACAACATGATTTTTATCCTTTGTCGTTGACGTACAAAATGATGAATTGTTGCATTAACTGAACTTTAGGAATTATCTTTTAATTATCTCTTAAATCAATCTTTAGGGTATGATTTTATTCTGTTATTTATAACCTTCATTCTACTCCCTAAGCCATATGCAGCTAAAGGAAGAGACAAACTATAGAAAAAAACAATATTTCAATTTTCTATCTCATATCCATTGCAAAAGTTTAGTTTACTTTTTAATAATGACAAATTTATAGCAATTCAAATAAACACGTCAGCTTTACGTACTTCTTGTAGATTTCATTGGTTGCCAAGTCTTCGATGTCAGTGAGCAGTCCCTCTGCGATCTTCTTCATAGCTGCTTCCTTTGGGAGTGACGGGTGGCTATCAGGGTATTTCATTGGTCGAAGCATCGATACCACGTGATCACGATCGGCGCCGTTTAGGTTGAGGACGTCATGGCGCAGCTTTTGCGGCCAGGCCTGAATAGGTGAAAGAGTAAACGAAAATGGCGAAAGAGTTTCAAATAAATACATTGTGAAAAATAAAAGTCTCCATATGGTTGAGAACAATTTAAGCTAAGGCTTTCATACTACATGACTACCGCTTCACACAATCATCACTACAGAAGAATGAGCTACAAACACGGCAGAAAAAAAACTATAACGTAAATACCATCAACAATCAAGCCTATAGAAACACACACATCTAAAAATTTGTCCAAACAGGCAAGATACTGTCGTTCATCCTACCTTGTCTTCAAAGACTTCAGGGTCGGCATCCAGGCCGACGTTGGCGTTGATGAGTGATGTCCCACCAAGGCCACATCCCTGAACGACGGTCACCTCTGGTCCCATGATGATATCGTATAGATCAGTCGGTTTACCTAGAGTGAGGGGGAAAACAAATTGAACTAGTCTTAATACTTAAGTTGTAGTAACCTTCTTCTGTGTATACATATTCCGCAAATTTGTTTGTACATTATGGTCACTTGTTTCTCTTGTACTTCTTCAGATACCTGAAGAAGGCCCAATTATGGCCGAAAGCTTGTGATTAAACTTGATAAACTGAACCCCGACTACGTCTCATGGCTTATTCTCGCTGTATTTATAGCATGTTCTCAAATGTATATATCTATATATATATATATATATATATATATATACATATACATGTATATATTTATATACATATATATAATATCTTCCTGCTTACTATTTTTAAACGATTTTATTTTTCAGAAGAACTTTTTTTCTTATTCTTTCATCTACGATTTAAATCTTACATTGCAAGAAGAAATATTGATCAAAGCATCGTTCTCATAATATATCTATATATTTTTAATGTCAATAAACCAATCGAAAATTGATCAGTTCCATTCCACCCGATGAAAGAAAGGATTCATGGAAAAACTTAATTCCATTAGTTACAAATGGTTATTCTAGATTACAATTATGCCAATCGGAAAGTCCATGAAAAGAATATAATGGTACAAAACTGGAAACAATGTATTGTTGCATAGCATGTATTAAATGCAAACTTGTGGTAATATGGTTAGTTTACCAACAACGATTCGTCTAAAGAAATCTGTTATTGTTCATTCTCTTTTTTTTTTAAACCGTCACGTATTCAGTTCGCGTGATACTGCCAGATAATTGACGTGGCTGGTTATTTTAAGCACTCTGCGATAGTTGATATTTTAATTGGATCGTTGGGTATCCATTGATGGAGAAAAGTAACAACAAACAATATTCAAAAGGAATGAAACGTGCGGAATAACAGGCATAAATAAATGGTAGATAGTACTTTGGTCGAATGAGTGCTCAATACACACAGTGATATATGGTACGTAACAATTTATGTGACTGAGAGTATTTAATAGGTATATTATCAGTCATTCTGTATACGTGTCGCTTGTATCCAAACACACTCTCTTTTGGTCTCTCTTTCCATGTCCTCCACGACAACAACAATAACAGCAAAGGAATACATTTATTCCCAATTGTGTTTATAAATACCATGCATTGTACACCGAACACTTCCCTCTTTTTCCTGCATATGTTTCAAAAATATGTTATCTTATTTGCAGATGGGGGGGGGGCAAGGCCCCGGGATCGATTTTTTTTTAACTGGGGGTGCTGATGTAAATTTGAAAATAAAAAAAAGGTTTTACTCCATAAAGTGGTCATTTTGGTTACATTATTCCAGTTTTACACATCTTCCAGGATACCTGGGGGTGCTGCCTATGCAGAATGATACACGCAGTACCCCCAAGAATTTTTTTTTGGGGGGGAGGTGCTTCAACACCCCCAGAACCCCCTCTTCCCAGGACCACGAGGGGAAGGGGGTTAAAGCTGAAATCAGTTCTCATTTGTCATTAAAATTCTGAGTAATTTATTCTTTATTTTTTTTAATCTAGATGGAAAATTTCATCACGTTTTTTTGTTGGCAATTAACTTACCAGTTTCTAATATCCCACTATCTTTCTGAGTAATTTGGGTATTTTTCGCTGCTTCCACCAGTGTTTCGGGAAAGTCCCCTGGCCACCATTCTTTGCCCCTCTCCAAGACGCAAACAGTCTTGCCCGCTCGGGCGCAACGGCTAGCTGCAATGGACCCTCCATATCCGGATCCGATCACGATGACGTCATAATGGGGCTGGAGTTGACTCAGCAGAGAGGAAAGTTTGTATCCGGTGTAATCTGTACCGAATTCCTGCATGGAAAAAAGGAAGGAAAGAGTGGGGGAAAAAGCGCGGGATGGTAAGTGGTAGTCATTGAAGTAGAACAAGAAATTTCACTTCTCCTAGATAGGAAGCGGAGGAATGATAGGTTTATAAAACAGAATTCTCTATTGGCACCTTTGCAGTTCTAGTTTATTTTCATTTTCATCATTAACATCATAAGCAAACACAAATAAAACACCACAAATAAATAACAAAACATTTGTAGAGTAGCTTGTTTGGAAATGTTAAAATTCTGAAACGTAATGAAACCAGATTTATCATACATTTATCAAGAAATCGCGAACACAATTGGTGTTATTTTTTTTATATTAATTGATTTCTCATTGTGCATTCGATTTTGATGAAATTCAGTGTGTTATTCTCGTACAAATCAACCTCTCTTCTTAGTCTGCAGGCACAGACCCTGATTGAAACTTTGATCAACAAGTGTGTCTCCACGCAAAGACTAGCATATACAAAACTTGCTGTTTTCATTCAGTACACACTAACACAAGACATGAGTAGGCTGCACATTCAGACCCTTAACTCGATTGACGAGTTTGCACAGCAAACTACTCTCTTCTAGGGGAAGAGGATTTGACTTGACCTTTAATAAAAAGAACAGTGCCGTATATCGTGAGGAATATTAACATTGAATAATACATGTGGTATCAATTTAAGAAGCCTATATCAAAACAGTGTACTGATCAGTGAAATTCAATGGAAGACCATGGATTATCATAAAATAACATTGTTTTAATGACATGATAATAAACTCTCAATGCTGACTAACTTTCATCAAAGCCACATAAAAAAGCGACAAAGCGTAGAGTGCCTTTTTATCATTAGATACCGCGGATGCTTTTTATTCATATAATATGTTCAACGAATTTTTGTTTAGATAAAAATAGTGCATCCTCCAAAAAAAGAACAGTTTTGTTGAACATTTTGTTCAAAAACAGATGCAAAGTAAATTTTTTTTAAAAGATGTTTTATTGTTTTTCTCTCAAATCAAATTTCATACAATGCAGTTTACAAAGTAACAATTGTAAATAATAATTCGAACAAATTTCTTAAACTCGTATACATTATGCACATCATGAAATAATATTCTAAGACACTGCATCGTACCACTACCAGATGAGTTTAACAAACAAATATCACAGAGAAAAAACTTATAAAAGTATATGCGTTGTACCTTCCCCCTCCTTACCCACCCCCCCCCCCCTTCCCTCCGCAAACCCCCACACTTTACACCCTCAAACACTCACACACTTCATACGCCCTTGCATACGGTGCCCGCGTTCCGTTTGAAACACCATAATGAACGATCATAATCTCGTGAGCTCTGTCGCCTCTATACTCTTGTAAGAAAATGTTCCCATTTCCTTATATGGTTTGATAATTTACCCCGCGTTACTGCTAAAATTTTCTCTTCACGTTCATTTTCTAATATCTTCTCTCTAATTTCGTTGGGACTTGGTGGTCTTTTTTTAGTCCTGCTGTAAACAAAGATCAGATATTTTATAAAAAGAATAATGTGATTAATTATCTGTTCCTTCCCTATATTAATAGCATGCTTAACACCAATGTGTATATCCACCCACCTGACATTTTTTATTTCATAAATATTGAATAAGTTACCACAACCTATCCATACGTCTCTCGTCTTTTCACATGAAAAAAAAAACAGATGCTCGTAAGTTTCTTCAGTATTCCCACAAAATGAACATTCACTATCTGAGAACATTTTGAATAAATGTAAATATTTATTCGTGTATATTAATTCATAAAGCATTTTAAATTGAAACTCTCTAAGCCTATATACTGCTTAGAGTACATTTTCTGGGTCTTGAAAATATAGCACAGATATCTTTTTCGGAGAAATTATATGTCTTCTCTATATTATCAAACGCATACGATTTTTCCAAGTTAATACTTAAAAATAGTCCCAGACTACGATTACACCTTTTAAATAGATCTAGATTTTTTTGCCTGATGCAAGATAATTATAAAATGACAAAGAAGACAAGAAAATGACTTTACTGCATTGCCAGACAACTCTATGATATTGTTTTTTATGCCAATTGAAATCTTAGAAGAGAAGTTGTCCTGCAATATCATTTCAACAAGAACTGCCTTGTTACCAGAGTGACCCAGAATTTAAACTTTATTATCCGAATGGTCAGCTTTGATTCGGAAAAATGCGTCAGCTGGATTCAAATCCAACCGAGTAAAAAAAAATGACCCGTTATTTGTCGTGTTACTTTGACTCGGAATGAGTCAAAGTAATTAAATGTTGTTACCACACCATTCTGACTCAAAATCTATGTGGGTATCTGAATGACGTTAACCCTGAATCCCAGCGATTTGACTCCCAGCTGATAACATTCCGAGTCGAAATTGACTCCCCATCATACGAGCGTAGTCACATCTGACTGGGGAATATGACCGTATTGAATAGGTTCCGAATCTTTGTCAAAATAACTGAGGTTGCATTTAATATTTACATAGTTTGGGTCAAAATAACTGAGATTGCATTTAATCATTACATAATTTTCGTATATTTTAACTGAGGCAACATTTAATATTTACCGAATTTTCGTCAAAATAGTACTTTCTCTCCTTGATACCGTCTGCCACATCTGCCATATTCCCACGAACAATCCTCCCTCGTCTTGTAAAATATCCAAAGCTATATTTCACAATAATCTAATTTAGTTACACTTCAACAGTACCCAGACCTGTAGGCCTACTTTCGTTCGCTCCGTTTTCACTTGGTAATATTGATCAATATAATGAGTTGTTATACCAGTCGCAATTTATATACAACTGAAATTCAGCCAGCCAATGTCAATAAATCAAAGCAATCGATGATCGTCTGCAAACAATATTACGAGCGGAAACCGCAGAAAAGAGAAGTGGGTAGTGCAAGGTCCACTCTTTTCTAACATCCGGGTGTTATAGGACCCCATGCAGCTAGGAATGTATACCTTTTTTATACCCAAAATAATGATAATATATCCCGCTTTTATATAATGCTTGATACATCACAATGATGTCTCTAAGGGCTACACAGTATAGGATTCCACATAATACAAGCTTTATGTGATTACACACTCTTCAAAACAGTTTACCCAATATTGGGTAAAATGGGACCATGTATGTTTGCTGGGTAAATTGAGCCCAAAAATTTCCCGGTCATATCATGGAATAGGCAATGACGTCATGAGGCAAAAAGTTTGAGGGGGCGATATGGTGTATCGGGCAAAAAATTAAAATGCGAGCGAGCGAAGCGAGCGAGCAAAAATATTGACATTTTTATTACAAAAATCCAATTTTGTGATAGATTTTGATATGATATTAAAAAAAGATATATTTCATCACCCTTCTCTCTTTTTTTTTGTACGCCACGGTGAATAGGATTTTTGTTATATGATTGTGCGCATCAGTTTGAAGCTCTATATGCTCGAGGGGGCCTAGTATGGTGCGTGTGGCAAGAAGTAGCTTAATATAAGTCCCGAGCGAGCGAAGCGAGCGAGAAAAAAAATCACCTTTTCATGAGAATCTTACATGAAGATAGATTTTGACGTGATATTCAGAAAAAATATAATACACTTTTCCTTTGCTTTTCTTTCTTTCCTCCTTTTTTTGGTTTGGTTGTAGAACTATTGGGGGCCATAATTATAGTCCAAACTCATCCATACACCAGTGCTATGTGGGTGGGGTCCGGGGCGGAACCCCGGAACGTCTTGATTTTAAAGCCATTTTTAACCTTACAGATGGCCACTAATTTTAATCAAATTGCGTGTATATTTATATAGCTTTCACACAACACATAAATTCAATGCAGTTGTGTACCGTAATCATCCAAATATTTTGAGGGGGCACACCATAGCAAATGTGGGAAAATTTGTAAAAAGTCGCCAGCGAGCGAAGCGAGCCAGAAAGAAAAATGGCCTTTTGAAATTATAATTATGTGATAGATTTTTACATCAGAGCAAATATCATGTCATATATATATTTTGTCATTGATATCATTTCGCTGCCTCCTTTATTTTCTTTTATTGCCTGTGGAACCCCCCCCCCCCCCGGTACGCCAGTGCTTCAACGCAAAGTTTAATGCAGGAAGGGTCCATACAGTGGCCGTTATAGAGCCCTTTAAAGGTTACAGATGAAGAGCCCCCACTGCACAGGGTCTTGGACAGAGCACCCGGTAGTTGTGGAGATTTAGCAAGTTTATGATAGACTTTCATACGACATAATGCTATATACCATCCATCTTTCTTCCCGCTCGTTATCTTCAATCCTCGGCAGCCCGGTAGTTAGCTTAATCTTGTCCCTTCTCTTTATTTTCCAATTCAGATTTTGGCTCAGTCCATTCTACCTTCATTTCCCGCTTTTGTTTGCCGTTTTGTCATCTTTAATTTATTTCCCTGTCTTATTAATCATGCTGATGTATTTATATATCGAGGAGAATTCTTCTTTCTCACTTGTTCTTCTTTCCTTCCTTTTCCCGCGTTTTCTTTCCTTTTCCCCTTTTTTAATGTTTTTTTCTTAGTTTTCTTTTCTCTTTCCCTTTCCTTTTCTCCTTTCCTCTTTTTTCCTTTCCCTTTCTTTCTTTCTCCAACCTTTTTTTTTATTATTTTCCCCGTTTTTTTTATTTTCCCGGTGAACTCCGCCAGGGGGGGGGGGCAGCTTGCCCCCTGCCCCCCCCGCCTGTTACGCCACTGAATTCAGTATGTCATGCGAGTCCAAGCCACCAACTCTATAATTTTACACAGTAAAAAAAATAGCACGTTGTTTAAGCCTGTCACTCTAAAAACAACTTGTTTAAACTTTTCGTAATTGTTTAAACTTTTAATCAACTTGTTTACAAAGTTTAAACAGTTATTTAAAAAGTTTAAACGATATTGTTTAAAATGTTTAAACAGTAGTTCTTAGAGTGACGGGCTTAAACAACGTGCTTAACATTTTAAACAGCATTTTTACAGTATAATAGTTGTTTATTTTTAACCATGTATTTTAACCAAGTTAACCAACCTAAAAAAAATTAACTTTTGTCTATTTTCCTGCTGGCCAAATTTTCCCAGGATTTTCTTTGGTAGCGTGGGAAAAACTTGGATTTTATTTCAACATGCTTTGTGAATATTAAGGTATTCGAGACCGAACGATCAAATAAAACGCAAACGTCATTGCATTGTATTCTACGTATACCCAGCAAGTTTAACAACTCCCTTACGCCTCACGTTTAATTAATATTATTTCACTGTACAGGTTCATGTTTACACAGACATGTCGGATCAGGTTTTTTTTAATCAATATGAACTCGATAATGAGACAGTCACACTAATGAAATCGATTTCAAACCGATTGATGTCACTGCATCGGATATAACGGAAGAGATTTGATCGGACTGGAGTCGGGTTCGCCGATGTAAATGGGCCGAAATACACTTGAACGGTGGGCGTCATAATTTTAAATACAAGACCGAACCGGGTATGTAATTTCTCATCCTTTTCCGTCACGCATAATGGTAAGTATCACTGGCGGATCCAGGGGGGGGGGGGCACAGCCTGCCCGTGCCCCCCCCTTATGAGAAGCAAAATTAAAATTTGCAATGTAAATATGCCGTTGTAACAGAAGTGTGCCCCCCTTTTAAAGTGAAGTCCCTTTTTTTTGCTTGTCAAATTTTTTATGGGACGAAATATCCATAATTTTTTTGCTTGTAATATTTTTTCTCGGAAAAATGTGCCCCCACCTTTCGGAAAATCCAAAACAGGATTCTAAGACCGTTTCAAAGGTTATAGGAAGAGTCAAATTCCGAGGAAAAGTAAAGGCCTGGATAGAGGATGTCAAAGTTCTTTTTTTATGTATTGTTTAACTTGGCAATGTTACAGAGGATTTATAAAGCTGAGTTGCTATTGTAATAAATGGTTAAACTGTTTTTGAAGGTGCAACCTAATGCCACACTGGGGACACACATTTGGTATGTGAGCTCCTGTATGCAACTTCGCACCTTCCACACCAAAAAGATGCAAAATTGCACGTGCTCCCAAAGCAGTGGCGTACCGTGGGTCACGGCATCAGGGGAGGGGCACCAGCAAATTTTTTTGTCACTTAGTGAGCGCGCGAAGCGCGCTCAGTTGCCAGTTATACTGACCTAGAGACATTTTAAGTACAGTACCATTAAACGGATATGTATCTCACTGATCAAATAATGCGAGCGCTAAGCGCGAGCTGAAAATGTTTGATATTCAGACCTTAAAAGAGACGTTACAAGCAAATTTTTGTAATCATGATACAAAACTGTCTCGCTAAACAAACAATGCGAGCGCGAAGAGCGAGCTGAATTTTTTTGTAGATATTGACCCCAAACAGGGTCATTTTAAGAAATATATTTTAGGAATCCAGTAAGAGTATATATATCTCGCCATAGTCATCTAATGCGAGTGCCAAGCGCTTGCTGATTTTGTTAGAATTACATCTAAACACATGAAGCGCCTGTAGTCATTGTAATCATGATTAACATACGCATTTCTCTCAAATATTGCGAGCTCGAAGCGCGAGCTGAAAGTTTAGGAACTTCAGCCCTGCAGGCTCATTCTAAGGCTTGTTTGTAGGAATTCACTAACCAAATTCAGATCAGAAAAAGGGACATTTAAGGACTGATTTTTTTAACGAAATCACTGCGTATATATATGCCCAGTGCAACTTATCTTGCTCCATCGGCACAGCAAGACAGTCACTCGGTTTGGAGATTCGGAGTGGGGGACTCGGGGGATGTTCAAATATGCAAATCGAAAGGTGGTGTATTCTTTCTTTCTTTCAATTTTAGCCATTTTCAATTGAATATTTCGACGTTTTTTTTTGGAGGAGGGGTTAGGGGGGTTCACCCACCCCTTAAAATAAAGTTTCTGCTGCAATTAATACATTGCTGTCCTTGGAATGGCCTCAAACATCACCAGACAAGAAATGGGATAGAAAATCAAACGAGTACAGAATGCGCACCCTGGATGACGTGCACGAAGTGAGATTAAAATGAAAATCAGAAATGGCAGGCAATATATCATGATCATGAACATGATGAACGATTGAAGCGGCGAGATTGGAGTATAAATCCAGTTGCGCTCCGAGTCCCCAGCCCCAGCGGACAATCTAAATTATTTCAACAACAGCAACAACAAATAATGGTGACACTATAAGCCACTGATTGACGACAGAAGATGCAAGGCTGATGTTGGCACGAATAAACACAAAAAAACGCAGAAAGAGGAAATACTTAAACAAAATCAATTTAGGAAGGATGCTACACATAATTATTCTCAGACAGTCGTACCGGTGGACCGGATAGAGAAATAACCCGGATTCATGAACATGTTGGATAGCACGTACACTTCTAATATCCGATCCAACACGTAATACCACCATGCAATATGTTTTTAAGGAATTGTTGGTACTCTTATAATGATTTGTAGATACTCTTCTTGATTTTCTTAAATATTTGTATACAATGTACTGTATGCTACCATCTGAAGTATGTAGGCATTTGCGTTAAGTACACACACAATACACGAACTCTCACGAACTCTTTCGAACAATGTTTTCCTATTTAAAAAAAAGACTCTCACTTTCTGCTCTGATTATTTTTTGTTTAATATTCATCAAAACTGAATGATTTGCTTAAGTGTGTATACCTATCAAATTCACAGAAACAAGGGACCGAAAACTGATAGGTTCTTCATGTTTTTGTTTTTGAAGAATATGAAATTTATACTCAGTATAAACATTGACATGCTGGTGGGATGGGGTTCGACCCCTTAGATTTCGTTGCAATCGCATTTATAATTAAAACGTTGTACTTCATAAATGTCATTGATTTTTTTTTCCTTTTGAAATTCGTAGTCCCCCATCTCATTTCAAGAGACACGCGTTATACAAATTGAACCACAATGTACACGTTGGTCGGGGCGGGCGTGGAGGGGGGTATTCGCGTGTCCTTCCTAGTATACAGGGACACTAGTCCTTCCTAGTGTTCCTGTATAAAACGCTAGTCCTTCCTATCCCTTCATCCGCCTCTAGAAGTACACATAGTATTTTTAGTATCCACATGAAAAGTATAGTGATGCATGCATGTATCTTGAATATACTGCATTTTTTTAGTGATTTCATAAAGTTGTGAATGATTAAGGTTCTAAAAACAAAACACTGTCTCTAATCTCTTTTAAAGCAAAATCATTGATTATACCATAACACAGACGTTTATCTAGTGTTTTTAATGATGGCGCCATTAAGGATTAAAAAATACCATCATAGACTTTACTTAGGGGCGCACCATAGAGATGTATACTAATACATCTCTATGGGGCGCACGTACACTGCTAATAGGATCCGGCAATTTCGGGAATCCCCTTTAGACCCGTAAAATGACGTAATGGTTGGAAAAATATTCATATAAAATCAACGGTGCATATCTGAACAATTTTTTTCCATATAGGCATAGAGAGGGATTACTACTGGATCTGTCCAGTCCCATAAGAGAGCAGTAATTTGTCAATGCTGGATTTTATGGGAACTTAATTAGTTGCCCAAGAAACCCGGCCTGTGAGCACTGTGACTGCAACCAAGTTTGCATGTAGTCTTGGTTTGAGCCCCTGTAGCGCGAAAAAATGTTGAAAAACACCTTTTCATATCTTTAGCGCTTGAAGGATATTGGATGAACTACCAAATGATAAAGGTGTGAATGATGTCAAGTGGAGAAATACTTCCAAGAAACCAACCTAATATATAAATTTCAGTCCGGCTTTCGTAACGGATATTCCACTGAAACTTGTTTAATACATTTAACAGATTTTATCAGGAATGAAATTTCACATGGGCGCATGGTTGGAATGGTTCTCCTAGACTTACAAAAAGCCTTTGATACTGTGAATCATAGCATACTTTTTAAGAAATTAGAAGTGATGGGTTTAGACTCTGCATGTGTGACATGGTTTAGATCATATTTATCTAACCGTCATCAGGTAGTTACCATGCAGACGGTACTTTCTGATTCACTGCCTATTAAATGCGGAGTCCCTCAAGGAAGCATTTTAGGCCCCATTCTTTTTATGTCTTACATCAATGATATGTGTACTTGTATTAACGAATCTAAATTAATTTTATATGCTGATGATAGTGTCTTGCTATATTCAGATACAAATCCCAAGATAATTGATAAAAAACTTAGTGCTGATTTGGCTAATTGCATCGAATGGATGTCTGACAACAAGCTTAGTTTACACGTTGGGAAAACGGAAAGCATTTTATTTTGTTCTAAACGAAAGTTAAGATATACACACGATTTCAAGGTTTCATATAATAATCAGGTAATTGAAAGAAAAGATTCAGTAAGATATTTGGGAATTAATTTAACAAGTAACCTATCATGGACGGGTCTGGTAGACTCAATCGCCAAAAAGGCTAATTCACGCTTGAAATTTTTGTATAGATATCAAACCTGTTTGAATATGAAGTCTAGACGTATTTTATGCTTTGCGTTAATACAATGTTTATTCGACTATGCTAATGCGGCTTGGTACGGTAGTCTGGGTGTTACGGATAAGAAAAAGCTAAGAATAATTCAAAATAAAATTGTGAGATATATAAATGTTTTAGGACCAAGAGCACATGTCGGATATAATGAACTTGAAAAGGCAGGATTGCTTCATGTAGATCACAGGTCACAACAATTAGTATTACACCACGTGCATAAAATATTCTATTCGGATAAATTAGATCATTATATAGCAAATAATTTCACCCGGGTATCAAATATCCATAGGTACGATACTCGAAATAGTAATTTTAATTTCGTATTACCAAAACGTGAAGGACATATTGGAAACACTTTTTATTTTAATGGCATCCAATCTTGGAATGCTCTTCCTGATAAAATAAAAGCCGTTAAATTCTTTTGTCAATTTAAGAGTGCATTAAAAAATCACCTAAAACTGGAAACTGCCCGAGAACAGCATTACCAGTAAAATAACACATTTTGTACAGTTGGTTTCTAGTATTGTAGATAATGTATACATTAGGGTATGTTAAAATATAATCTTGTTTTACATATTAGGAAGATTATTGTTTGCTTCAGATGTTTGCAAATTATATGACTGATGGATATGTTTGTATGTATTTTATTTTTTCCCCCAATATTCCAGTACTTGTCGTAGTTTATATTTTTTGTTACAATATGTTAATGTTTTATACTAACTATAGGACCCCATTGGAAATAAGCCTTTCGGCTTTCATGGGCTATCCTGTCAAGGTATTTCCTCAATTTCATTGTAATCTCCTGTGATATTCTTGACGAATAAAATCAATCAATCAATCAAGACTTATTTTTGGCGATTTTTTCAAATCTCATTTTTAACACATGAGTCTATGGGGAAATAATTAGTGGTGTGTGCCCTTAGTACCTACATGACAATCGGGGTAGTATTTTAAATGATGGCGCTATTAAATAATTATTCATGAACTTTGTTTAGTTTGTTTTTGTGATATGACAACCGGGATAATGGTTGTCATCAATTGAATAAAATTTGTTCCCCATTATATCTAGATCATAACCGAGTAATTGAAAGGAATGGGAAAGTAAGAGGTGGGGGGGGGGAGGGAGCAGAGAAAGCAAGATAGATGGAGAGAGAGGATGAAGGAAGAGAGAGAGAGAAAAGGTGAGGGAAGAGAAAGTAGAGAGGGATGGGGAAGGAGATAGAAGGAGAGACGGGGATGATCGAGAGAGAGGGACTGAAAGGAGAGCATTGGCGTATATCAATGGGGGCATACATGGACCCCAAAATTTTCACGACTGAGAAAAAAATAATGAGGAGAGAAAGGAAAGTGAGAAGGGTGAAATGTACTATTTTCTGAGTATTATATCAAAATCTAGATCTCGATCAGAGAATTGGAGTTATGTAATAATAATAATTGTTGATTTTTTTGCTCGCTCGCTTCGCTCTCTCGCAATATTTTTCAAAATTTTGTTTTGCCCGATACGCCATGTCTGGGCTCTCAATTTTGTTTGGCTCATTTCGCCGTCGGGGGGGGGGGGGGTAACGGGAGAGGGGTAGAGAGATGAGAAGGAGGAGAGGTGGTGTACAACATAGGCCTCGCTTCCAACCTTTCTGATTCCTTGCTATCTGAACACATATGCGTGTATCTCATATAATACTCAAATCCATGATCATGGATGGTCTGGCCTGGATAACCATCGCAATCATTAATCACTCACATACTTTGTCCAACATGACTGATTTGGCGCATCACCAGCGTGATCACGTCACGTGATCATCAATGTTTGGCATCTATCCACATGGGGGCAGGTCGGTTTGAAGATAATTAAGGACCCATGCGGTGGGACAGGCGAGACGTGAATATTCCACTTTTAAAAATGACTTTTAAAGGCTGACATTAACACTGAAAAGCAGGCCTCTCACTGACACAGTAAATATGATATGAAAAGGAAAAGTGAAAGACGTTTAAAGCCTACTTCAAACATGCCAAAAGCGTCATCTTGTGTGCTGAAAATAAAGAATTTATTTATTTATTTTCGTTTTATTTCAACAGGGTAGCCCTTTCAGTTACAAAACTGCTCTACCAAGGGGCCCTGCACAATAAAAAACAAATACATATAAATAACAATTTACACACAAAAAACTTAAAACTATATACTTAACTACAAATATCTACTCAAGTAAAATCACATTAAATTAAAATTAAAAAACTAAAATCACATACAAGTAAGCAACATAAAGTAAATTAAGGAGGAAAAAATCTAATTTATTTCCATGTATGTTTCCTCGACGTATTTTACAAAGTGTACACATTCAGCTATAATATCAAAATTCATATTTGCGGTTCAAAATTAAATGTATCAGGCATAAAAATGAAAAAGTCAAGTTTGCACAACATTACAATTATTATTTCCTTTCAGAATTATCATCATTCTGTTGAGTTAATCTTTGGAGTAATGATAACTCCACGATATATAAAGTTGTCTTTTTTGTAACATGAGCTATGAATTGTATGCTTATGATTTTGCACACAATTCCAATATTTAATTTAGTGTTAAACATTATAATTAAACAGCAATATTTATATACCACCTACAACATTGATTCCAAGAGCATAATATGTAAATTCATGCCTACAATTTTCATTTCTTGTTGGCGGGTCATATGTTCATTTTATTTGCCACTCGATTGTTTGAATTCCTGCCGTGCCGCTGCCCCCAAACTAGTATGTAAACCGACTAGCTATCCGACTAGCACAAGTTCTAGCCTGCAATCTGGAATTTGCCAGGTGTTGTTTGTAGGTTTTATAGGTTAAAGTTCAAAGGTAATGGATGAAATCCAATCTGTCACACATGCAGGACGAATCACTAACGAATCGACCAAGATGAGTGAGAAATATGGTGTGCCAAAGTGGAGCCACGAACTATCGAATTTCTTAACCTGAAACCATTCTTTAAAAGAAAGAAGACATTTGCAAGGTATAAGGGAAGGTGGTTGCATTGGTATCTACGATCCTCTTGCAAATCTTAGCCTGTGTGACCTTTGACCTGTGTGATCTTTAAATAAG
Source organism: Lytechinus pictus (assembly GCF_037042905.1). NCBI lineage: Eukaryota > Metazoa > Echinodermata > Echinoidea > Temnopleuroida > Toxopneustidae > Lytechinus > Lytechinus pictus. The sequence goes on along the minus strand of NC_087248.1, from coordinate 15,321,628 downwards.
GCAAATTCCTTCAGGAAACTTGGACTTAACGAGAGGTGCCTTGAAGAGGGTCAACTCTCGAGTTTCTTGACATTGAACCCTTTTCTGTGAAAATAAAAATCACAACAAGAATCTTTGCCTTGGGCAGTATTTGTCTTTCAGTCTCAAATTTTATTCGTGGCTTGGCTCCGCTATTTGACAGAACAGGCGCGTACAGAGGGTAGGTACATCCATTGGCGGCGGAAGCCAAACAATTTTTAGGGGGGACCACCACAATTTTTTGACATGCAAAAAAAAAAAGTTATATATCAACCATAATTTTTAGGGGGACCGACAAAAAATTTGGACAAGCAAAAAAAAAAAAAAAAAAAAAAAAAAAGGTCATCAACGAAAAATTTAGGGGGGGACACGTCCCCCCCGCTTCCGCCGCCTATGGGTACATCCCCCAATCAGATATCAAACTTAAACAATACACGGTTGCATGTCTTATAGAGGGTTCCATGACATTTGCTCCTGTGACTAATAATGAAAATGCACACATTAAGCACGTTAAGCCAAACGTAAACCCGAGCTTCATTAAGCCTTCATACCTTACCTTATCCTAATCATAATCCTTATGTTTCTGAACAAACAAAACCATGCAGCTGCATGTAACAATCATATTATTTCTCTAGAGAATTTAGCGGAGGAGCATTTGTTGTAAAAAAGCAAATGTCGCAGTACCTTCTAAAGGGGGGGGGGGCTTGAGGAATACTTCCCTCCCTAAAAGGATCAAGAATAGCCCTCCCCTAAAAAAAAAGAGGAAAAAGGGAAAAGGACAAGTGGACTTGTTATATCATTTTCTGAATATTATACCAAAGCTTATTACAGATTAAGATGAGCGTTTTTAAGTCAAATGGTTTGGGATCGGTGGATTCGCTCGCTCGAAATTTTTAAAGAAATTTATGTTCCATACACCATGCTCTCATCACTATGCAATTGATTTTATTAATCTCTAATTGGAAATGACGAATAAGTGACGATCATGAATAATGATCGTGACTTATCCTTCATTTCCAATTAAAGATTAACAATGATTCATTATCAATAAACTCGTTCGGCTCAGGTAGGCGATTAATATTTTATGAATAACGGTTCTCAAAAATCGCGATATTGATACATCCCCACTTCTCTCTCTCTCTTTAAGAACCTATAATAAAATGTTCATTTGCATTATATGTATTGTACATCACCACTAGCGTACCTACGGGGGGGGGCAGAGGGGGCAGACTGCCCCCCCCCCCTGACGAGTTACTGATTGATTGATTGATTGATTTTATTTGGCAAGTCACCATAACATATATACAGTAGCATTAAAACAACAGGCTTGCACAGGATGACCCACGAAAGCTCGAAAGCTTATTTCCAGTGGGGTCCATACACCATGCTCTCATCACTATGCAATTGATTTTATTAATCTCTAATTGGAAATGACGAATAAGTGACGATCATGAATAATGATCGTGACTTATCCTTCATTTCCAATTAAAGATTAACAACCCATGCAACGGACATATCCCTGCCCCCCTGACGAGTCTTGAAGCCTTTTTTTTTTTTTTTTTTTTTTTTTTGCTTGTCAAATTTTTTGGCGGACGAGATCCTTTAATTGTGGTTGAAGACCTTTTTTTTTTTTGCTTGTCAAATTTTTTGGCCGACGAATTTGCCCCCCTGTGGAAAATCCTAGGTACGCCACTGTACATCACTGAAGAATAAGGCCTGCATTTCGCAAAACTCTTGCCATAGTGGTAGAGAGGAGGTTAAGCCATTCATTTGATTTTTTTATTTAAATTTTAATCATCTGCCGGGTCCCTTTCTAGGCAGTATGCACCAAGATCAGATAAGAAATTCGGAGAATTACCTTTCAACTTTTCAACCTAAACTATAAAAAAAAAACGGTAAAATTTGATACACTATCATGTGCAGTGAAGGCGGTAGTCAATTTATTCAAATTAAAGTCTGTGTATATATTTGCGGAGGGAATTACCATGTACTTGTACTCGGCAAACAACTTTCTATCAGCGGCGTAACAGGGGTCAGTGGCCAGGGGGGGCAAGAGCCAAAAATTTCCCGGTCATATCATGGTATGAACAGGTGTATTGGTGTAATGAGGCGACTATTTTGAGAAGGCCAGATATTGCGTATCAGGCAGAATTTATCTATTAAAAAAAAGTTGCGAGCGAGCGAAGCGAGCGAGCAAAAATTTTGACCTTTTTAATAAAAAACTCCAATTTTGTGATAGATTTTGACATGATATCCAGAGAATAATATATTTCACTCTTCTCTCTTTAGATTCCTTTTTTGTGGTCTGTACGCCACTGTGAACAGGATTCTGTGCGGCAGTAGCGTGAAGAGTAAAAAAAAAAAAAACCGAAGGGCGCATTATAGCACATGTGCTAAAAAGCTGCTTTATATAAGTCCCGAGCGAGCGAAGCGAGCGAGAAAAAATCACCTTTTCCTGAGAATCTAACTTTGAGCTATTTTTTATTCAGTAAATAAAATCATATCCTACACTTTCATAGTTTCCTTTGCTTTTCTTTCCCCCTTTTTTGTTGTTCTTGTTTGTAGGACTTTTTGAAGCCATGGCCCAACCCTTCCATACGCTGTGCTGTGCGGCTGGGGTCCGGGGCGGAGCCCCCGGAACTTCTTGATATCAAAGCCATTTAAACCTCGCAGATTGCCGCTATTTTAATCAAATCGCGGGCATATACAGAATATAGCTTAATTTTACACAACACATTTATTCAACCCAGTTGCGTAATGAACCATATATTTTGAGGGAGCAAAACATTGCAATGTGGGAAAAATTTGTAAAAAGTCGCCAGCGTGCAAAGCGAGCTGGGAAAAAAATGCCTATTGAAATTAAATTCTAATTATGTGATATATTTTTCCATTATATTCAGCAAATAACACCTTTTATTGTTTCCATTCATTTCATTATACGTTGTCTCATATAATTTATTTTATTTCCTCTTGGGTGTGGAACCAAGACCTCCCCCCCCGCCTGTCTGCCAGTGATTGAATGGGGGGCGTTATAGAGCCATTTGAAGGATATAAATGAAGAGCCCCTACTGCGTGGGGTCTGGGGCAAAGCCCCGGTAGCTTATTTGCATAAAATTTAGCCCCGCATTTAGCAAGCTTGAAGCACAATGTTGTATGCAGTCCATTAGCTTTTGACTAATTACATTCTACCTTTGTTTCCCACAATTGTTTGCCATTTTGTCATCTTTTGATTTATTTCCCACTGTGCTATTGCATTACATAGGCCTATTTCGGAATGATTTGCTCTTTCTCAGATGTTCTTCTTTCGTACATTTTCCCGCTTTTCTTCCTTTTCCATTAAAAAAAAGTTTTTTCTTCGTTTTCTTTTTACTTTTCCCTTTCCTTTTCCTCCTTTCCTTTTCCCCTTTCCTTCCCCTTTCCCTTGCTTTCTCCCTCTTTTTTTTTCTTTTTCCCGTTTTTCTTTTTTTTCCCCGGTGAAATCCGCCAGGGGGGGCAACTTGCCCCCCTGCCCCCCCCCCCCGCCTGTTACGCCACTGCTTTCTATCATTCATTGTCTGGGTTTACATTTCTCATACCGCACAAATGCGAAGCCCTTACTATACAGGCGCCTAGCCCCTTCCCTTCTTTGATCCCCCCCCCCCCGGGGGGGGGGGGGTACTCGACCAAAATAGTGGTACGTATGTGCCGCGGGCGAGAGATCCCCGGGACCCTCCCCCTCTCCCTTCCCCGCCCCCTCCCCCTCCTCTCTCTGACAACGAAACATCCTGATTGTAACGTGAAGCACAATAGCCGATTTTTGTTTCGAGTTCTGTTTAATGACATATGTTTCAGCACACTGGTGATTATATGCAATGCTCGTATAAATGCATGTGGTTGCTATTTAAATACGAGTGAGTTTTATCAGTCTACTCTTATTATCCCTATTCGTGGGGGAATGGATCAATTTTTAATTAGAAATACAAGACGAAACATTGCATTCCACTTCAAGCAACTTGTTTGACTTGACCCCCGATGGGTGAATTGTCTTGTTTCAGTACAGCAAATACACAAGTTGTTTTGTCAATACAAATATAACAGTATTTAACAACGGTGAATAACCTGACGGGCAGATAATATTTACAAGGAGTTGAGGTACATCCTTCACTGTAGCTTAAAAATTTAGGTGATTTCATGGATTGTTTATGGTGATATTATGTACCACAGGTCAAGTTTTTTTTTTTTGGTGATGGAACTTTTTTGGGGTGGGCAGCTCTGCATACCAGTAATCTTGGCCGTTGAACAAATTTACTCCTGTCATAGAAAAAGGGGAAAATAATAAAAGTAATGATAACCAACAGTGACAAAAATTTAAAAAAATTATCATCATTGGCTAAATAGCTTCTATCATTTTGAACGTCCTCCTCCCCCCCCCAAAAAAAATACAATATAGAAGAAAGATGATACAACCTCGTGCGAGAGCTTTGTCAACAATGCCAATGACAATGATGATAAGGTAAAATGTCTTGCTTGAAATCAAAAGATATATATACGTTTCAATCAAAGTCCATTTCTATACTCTTACTGTCTGTTTGTTCTATACGGCCTTTAATGAGCATAGGCGGCGGAAGCGGGGGGGACATGCCCCCCTAAATTTGAGGTGGGGGACGATTAGTTGATAACCTTTTTTTTTTTTTTTTTTTTGCTTGTCAAATTTTGTTGTTGGTCCCCCCCTAAAATTTTGGTTGATAACCTTTTTTTTTTTTTTTTTTTTTTTTTTTTTTTTTCCCCATTAATTTTTTGGGCTTCCGCCGCCATTGCTAATGAGTCTTCATAATATGCCTCGTCTATCTTTTTACTGATATCATATTACCGAAATATTTGTACTGTATGCAGATGAGTATCGATCCAATTATGATTTTATGTTTGCCAGTAATATGACACAGATGAAGAGTCTCTATAGTAATAATGTTAACATTCAAGATGTAATATTGGCGATGGGTGGGGGTCATGTGCACGTGTTATGCGATCGTGCCAAGTCGAGTCGTCAATGTCATTATTACGTAATCGAAATTAATTTATGTGAGGGCATACATACAACCGGAGACTTGATTAACCCGTTGACTACCGAATTTCGCAATACGAGAGCCACCTGTTCCAGCATGCATTGGCTTATAGTTTTTTTTTTCGAAAATGCCCGGCCTCGTCGTTATTGAATGTTCTATGATATCAATGAGAAACATTTTAATCGGATTTATAATATAGTACGCAAATACTAAAAATCTTCTCTTTTTTTTATTCCCCTTCATGTTGCTGACATAGTATGATTTATATACTCCTCCTTTCAGTTGATAATTGATGCGATGCTTATTTGGGTTTCTGTCTTGTCTTCATGATTCTCTTCCTTGGTGACACCACGAAGGTCCCGAAGGTAAATTATAAGAATATATATATATTATGCGCAATCCGCTCACACTCATTAAAAGCCCAATGGGGGACATGTTGCATATATAGTATACTGCTCGAGCTTTGATGATCAGCCAGAAAAAGTGAATCACAGTCAGGAGTTCCCTGGACATGCTGGAGTCTATTCTTATTATAATGAGCAACAATTCAATCCATCTGAATCAGTGATAGAAATTACAGGGTGTATAACTATAAGCTTCTGTTCAACATACAACATGGGATTATACTCGAGGATTATGACGTGAATATACGAAGATGGATATGGACACATGCATTATATTGCATGGTCAGATTTACAACCGCATTTCTTTAGAAGATGTATATAACCTGTGTATAGTGAAAATTTGGAGAATAAATATTTTAAACCATCCGTGCATGTTTTTAGGTCAAATATTATTTTGGGGTAGATGCTAAGAAATATCCCACTCTAATACACGATGCTAGGTTACACTACGATGTGAATATGAAGGATTATAAGCCTACCTTCTTGCCTGTGCTGGCACAAGTCCCCATACTGAGATGCGGAATGATGATGTCCTCCTTACCCAGTTGGGGAGTGGGTCAAATGTAATCTTACCTCCGAAGTACCTACTGCTCCATGTAGGGATGTAGTCTGCCGTTCGACGCCAGGCGTGCATAATATCGCCCGTCTGTTTACTGTGGGATGGGTGTGTGGTTTCAAGAAGAGAAGAAGCCAGAAGGCTGCGGTCTCGCGCCGTCATGAGAATGATAAAAAGAAAGAAAACAAAATCGATCGCCTGCGTCACCTCTTAAGACGTGTTTGTCCCCAGAGGCGTCGATCCTGGGGGGGGGGGGGCAGGGGGGGGGGCGATCGCCCCACCACTGAAAATATTGGGGGCAAACGTATCGTTTTGCTCCCCCCAATAATTCCGCATGTGCAAAAATAAAATGAGATTGTAATGTTACACAGAAATCAGCAAGCGAGAATGAGATACACAACTCGTATTTTATTTAAAATCGTACTCAAAATGTCCGCTTTTCAGATTGGAATTAAAAAAACTTCAGCTCGCGCTTCGCGCTCGCATCATTTCTATGGCGAAACCCCATACTTTTCATGATTAAATAGATGAATAGAATGTCCCGTTTTCAGTTCTAAACCCCCAAAGAACTCCCGCTTCGATTTGCAATAATCTTTTGTTGGATATATATTTTGTTCTTTATTAAAACGTCCATTAAACTGTCAAATTTTTTTTCAGATCGAAATATCAAACTTTTCAGCTCGCACTTCGCGCTCGCATCTATTATTCTTTTAGATACCCATCTTAATCCTTGGTACCAAAAATGCTTACAATATCAAGCTTTCAGGTCAGAATATAAAGAAATTTCAGCTCACTCTCGGCACTCGCATTATCTGTGTAGTGAGATATGTATCCTCCTCATGGGTTACTACTAACAGTCCTAAACAGGTACTTTTTTCCTGTTTTCAGGTCAGTATAGTATAAAATTTCAGCTCGCGCTTCGCGCTCGAATAAATTTGTTGGTGAGATATGTGTCTCTTTCTCATAAGTCATGTATATATATATATATATATATAACGTCCATTCAACTGTCAATTTAAAATATATATATATATATATATGTGTGTGTGTGTGTGTGTGTGTGTGTGGGAGTGTGTGTGTGTGTGTGTGTATGAGTGAGTTTGTTTGTTTTGTGTGATCGAGCGCCTTTGGAACGTTGACTCATGATTTCGCCCCCCCCCCCCATCTGAAAAATGGATCGACGCCCCTGCCCACCCCTACTCAATTTTCTCCATGCCCCTCTCCGCTTTGCTACCCATGTTCTTCCCCACGTGACGGTGATCCACATTTTCAATTGTGGGCCCGAAATTTAGATGACAATACATTTTTCATAAAACCAATATTCGACGACATGCTGCACTATTTATTTAAAAAAAAAAACACATGATGCATCGATAGCTTCGTTTTCCTAGAAGCATTTTTCAGAAACATACCTTTTTTTCTGGAGCAGTGCATTATGGTATATAAACTATATTACACCCTTTTGTTATATATCAAACTTATTTTATTAATTGTCAAAAGTTATGCCTGCTCAGTTCTGTATTAAAAATAATGATAAAAATGCTAAATACTTGTTTGTTGTTTTTAGCGCATGATAAACAAAAAAATTTTCTCTTTGCGTCTTGCATTCTATGTGAATTGCAGATCGATAACATTAAAATAAGGCATTTTTTTAAAAATATATATTGTCTCAATGATAATGTCCCTCTGAAAAACACTTAAATCAATCCTCATGGTTTATGAGGGCCGGAATTTCTAGATATATGTGAGAAAGCGAAACAAACAGGGGAAAAAATCAAAAATATTATTTTTGTGAAGATTCTAACACGCAATAGCCTAAAAATCAGTCCACATTTTATCCTTTTTCCTTTCATCTTTTTCTTTTCATTCTTCCTTTTCCTTTCTCAATTTCTTCTCGGTTGTGAAATCCGAGATTGGGGTGCCCCAAGAGCCCCTATCCGTGATGACGGAAAAGGTCCCGATGGTTGAGCCTATTTCTGAAAAAATGCTTCTTGGAAAATAAAGCATATCGATGAAAAGTATAATTCTCGATATGTTCGCTGTTTAATTAAACTGCAGAAAAAGTATGCCCGAATAATTTAAATAAGGACTATCTCACTCCCCCAACATGACTCTTGTCAATATACACTCAAATGGCAAACAGTGGAGGAACTTATCACATTTCAAGATTGTGTTCTTGCTTTCAAAATACAAAACGATTTAGCACCAACCATATCTGGAACCAATTCTGCAAACGTAATGTAACTTATAAAACACGATATTCTGAACAATATCCCCTTTAAATATCCTGCCCAAGGACGGATTATAGAAGATAATCATTGGAATATGTTGCTGCCGAGTCTTATTTAATTCGCTCCCTTGTGATATACATAAATGCACGAATTATCTCCATGATTAAAAAACACTGTAAATCATTAAAATTCTGACTGCTTTTTAATTACACTGAATAACTTGATGTAATGATTCCATGATTCTTGTTGATTCACACTATAATGATATTATGTATGATGTATTCTGTTTTACTTAATTATATGTTACATACATTGAATTGCTATGATGTTGAGTTATTTGTTAAACTGCAGGTCGCCTTTGGAAAGCAGTTTTGCATAACCGAACAGGCTTACCCTGCAGTATAAAATAAAGAAAACAAATGAATAAATGAATAAATAAATAAATGAATAAATAAATAAATAAATAAATAAATAAATAAATAAATGAATAAATAAATAAATAAATAAATAAATAAATAAATAAATAAATAAATAAATAAATAAATAAATAAATAAATAAATAAATGAAAATGCCTCGTGTCAGTGCGGTGTAGGCCTGTTCCTCATATCATGTCCCTATACTATAAAATTTGCCTTAGGGGTAATTACGATTAAGGAGGCTTACCCCCTTTTTCGAGCACATTTTTATCAGAGGTAGGCAATAGCTAGGGGGAGGCAAACACGGCGTACGGGGCAATAAAAAACTGTGAGCGACTGAAGTGAGCGAGCAAAACATTTAAATTAATTTTGCGATAGATTTAGACATAATATTTAAAAAAATGATGTAATAATATATTACCCATTCCTTTCCTTTTCTTTCCTTTTCTCCCCTTTTTCTTGGTCGTGAACATTTCGGGAGTCCATATGGTCCCCAAGCCCCCTAATCTGTACGTCACTGGAGATAAGCCTGCATTATATTTCCCACGTATTTTTTTTTTCATTAGATCGAGTCTGCTTCGTAAACAATTTTTAAAAGTTCTAATTCTTATCTTCTCAACTTCTAAAAGTAATCGGCCTCCACTTGAGTTCCAGTACAAATATATTTGAAAAACAGACAGAAAGGCAATTCTGCTCAGACTATAAACGACAATTAAAGGGGCCATAAAAGCCATTAAAAGGCCATGAAAAAAACCCATCGAATTATTATTATTATTATCGTTATTAATATTATCATCATTATTATTAATATTATCCTCCTCATTATTGCTATTATCATAATTATTATTAGTAATATTATTATTACTATTATTATCTTTACTATTTTTATTGTTATTTTTATCATATAATCATTATTATTGTTATTATTATTATTAACGTTATTGAAATAATCATCATTAGAATTATTGCTATTATTATTATGATTATGATTATTATAATATTTACTATTATCATTATTACTATTATTATCATTATTATTTTCATCATTATTATTAGTATTAATATCATTCTTCATATTATTCAGAGAGCTACATGTACTAGTATTAGATTTTGAAGACCTATGCCGAGAAAAAATTATGATTTTATATATATAATTATATATATATATATATATATATATATATAATTATATATATATAAATATATATATATATATATATATATATATATATAGATATATATATATATATATATATATTGGTGATTATAATAATCTGACAGGCAGTCATTATGATAGTCCCTTCATTTTCTTATTTCGTTTTGTAGCCTTTTTCAAAGCCTCATAAAACTAAATGTTAATAATACTTTGTATGTAATCACAGTAAAAATCAGTAATTTTTTCTACCAGGGCATGAATAAACCAAACAAAAAAGCTAATTGAAGCGTAACTTCAAAGTGATCCAACTTAGCTCTTTTGTGAAAAATATTTAAATCTGTCACATTCCATTTTAATTAGAAAGCCTTGAAACTAGCTAGCTTTAGTGCAATGTTTCTCTTTAATTTTTTATTTCAACGCGGGCGCGTCTTTGTAAACAAGGCCATAAACAAGGCCAAGCCCAAGGGCAGGCCTATTGACTGCTTACTAAGTTACTAGAGTCGAGAGAAGCGCAGTTTCAAACAGAGATAGTGAGAACATTTATTTGATGATAATAACGTGTAAGAAATGTTGTGTAATCTTATTTTTTGGAATTAAGTGATTTGTGTTTGAAATTGTTCGTGATTGAGCTGAGTGACCAGTGTTTTGCAGTAAATACTCGAGCGTAAGCGGAAACGTGAGGAGCTCCACCGCAGGAGCTTCGGCGGCGGAGTTCGGAGCGATCTTGTCGGAGTTGCGTGGGCGTGGTAAATGTGTGTCAATTGTGAAGTGTGCATATATTCCCGGGGGGGGGGGGGGCACCTATATTGACGAGTGGATACCATTCGCGACCAAAAAAAAACCATGTAAAAAGGATGTCTTTTTAAAGTTAGTAAGACTAGAGTTCCATATGCACCCCCAGCCCCCACTAAGTAAAATTGAAAATAAAAACATGGAGAAGGTTCAGAATAATAATGATTATATCTAGCCAGGCATATACCGTATATGATGGGGGAGTGGAAATACCAAAATATGGCTTTATTCCGTCAAATTTCGAGCAGGATCTAGTGCGTGTAATTGTCCATAGACATCGGTTTATTTAGTCAGTAAAGGGTCTGTGGCCAAATTCGCTATTGTGCCCAAGCGCCATTAAAACTGCTCAGCCCAGTGAAAATTCTTATCGCTAGACGTGCGTAAGAGCATGTGCGACCGCGGTGTCACACATGACCGCACAATAACAAAGCTCAGTCAGCGGGATATCGGCGTTCAGTGAAGTGGCGTGTTAATGGGTATTTCAGCTGAATGCGAGAGAGGGGCGGGGATTAGGGATTGGGGGGGGGGGGGGGGTGAAGGGGCACTAAAATATATGAAATCGGCGGGTTTTCAATAAAATACTATGTGCATCGTATTTTCGTTTTCTTATTGTGTTTTATGTATGATACATGGTGGGTAGATTTATTCCTCATTCATTCATTCATTCCATCCAATTTATTCATCATACTGTGCATTTAATTTCATTTCATATTATATTACATAACACTGTTTTACTAACCTTATTTTTTCTGTCCTTGATGGGGATCGAACTCCTACCTTTTGATCTGCAGTCCAGCATCGTAGTCAGCACACCACATGAGATGAGCTGACAGCCGAAACTGGTTTAGCGCTCAAGTCGTACGGAGGTTTCCCCGGCGCCGGCGGCAGTTAGCCGAGGCCAGGGAATCAACGATCAGTGATTTAATTCATTAGAAAATATATATATTTAAGGATCCAGGGGCTATAGATAATGGTACCGATAATTCCAAACAGGATTTTGTTATTGTTTTCACTTCGTTTATATTATCGCTATGTATTTTAACACGATGTGCGTTTACTATTGAGTATATTGAGTCACCTGAAATAACACCGGAACATTTCTCTGTTTAGGCAACAGGGGGCCTAAACATGGAACAAAAAACTCACGCAACTAGTTTGCACTTGATGTTCGTAGTCGGCGTGTAGGCCTAAAACTTTATTTTAACATATATATAGCTTCCTTTTTTTCATTCTAAACTCCCAAGTTATCCCCTCTACAGCAAACCTCATGTCGCTATCGGTCCGCCAATATACGATCTTCTCGGATATTTTCAAATAAATGTGGCATTTTGGTAGGCACGGCAAAATTGAAAAAAAAAGTATGCACAAGAAATTGTAAATAATTTCATATACTCACTTTTGCGTTATCCTTCTTGGTTATATATAAATGCCCCGTTATATTGAATTTTAACCTCCTTCACTCCTTCCGCCAAAATATTCCAAGTCAACAAATTTCCTCATTTTTTTTCGCCGGCAAGCTCATCAATCATCTCTCTCATTAAATCTTTCTTTCTTCACTCTAACCCTCTCAAACGATCCTCACTCTAATCCTCTGCGAAAAGTTGCGCCCTCCATGTCAATCGTGCCCCACTGACATCAAGATGTGTCTTGCCGCATCTCGCACATAATGCATAAACTTTTATGCATGATTTTATATATTCATGAACTTTCACTTTATGCTGTATTTTTATGTTGTTTCTCAATTTTCCTCCTTCGCGTTATTGCTTTATTCCGTAATTGTTAAACTCTATATAGGGCATTTTATTATGTCCAACATTTTTGCGTATCTTTTCTACTCTTCCATCGTCACCCTATCACAAATGGATTTTGTCAATGTTAGCTTATTTTTATTTTCCTCAAGAAAGAGCAAGACGGACTTTTAATGGTACAGATGTATATTCCAAAGGTGATTAGCTACAAATACGGAATAAAGGAAAAACATATGTTAAAACGCAATTTGAATTTTTTGATGGGCAAATTGATTAAGGTGTTAGTATGGTGACAAACTTCACTAAATACGGGATAAAGCTTATAGAGAAAACTTGGTGAGCATAGGGACGAATCAACCGAGATTCTTATAATTACTATTGACCGGAGGGCGGGAAAAGTGGTGTTCTGGGTTTGAAATGTCTGGCTGGGCGGGGGGTAGAGCGAAGGAAAAGTATATAAGGTAACAAAAATGGGAGGCATATTCGGGTGTTAGTATAAAATCTTCAACAAAATACGTAAAAACCGATATAGTAAAGTTGAAACGCAATAATAGATTTTTTTTTTTTTTTTTTGGGGGGGGGGCATAATTATTTAGGTGCTAATAAAGAGTGACAATTAAGCTTCACCAAAATACGGAATAAAGTAATAAAGAAAAGTTTGTGGGCATAAAGTACTAAGTGATGATCTAACCAAGATTCTTAATTCTCTATTGCTTTAGTCCGTATCAATTTGATGCAGTATAGAGTGACTGCATCAAAAATATACAGAATAAAGCAATACAGAAATGTTGGCATATTAAGGTGCTGGTATAAAGTGACAAACTTATCAAAATACGGAATAAAGCGATATAGAAAATTTTTTACACAATTTAATTTTCTGTGGGTATATTAAGGTGCTAGTATAGAGTGACAAACTTCATAAATATACGGAATAAAGCAATATAGAAAAGTTGGTGGGCATATTAAGTTGCTAGTATACAGGCCAAAATTTCTTGAAATATGGAATAAAGCAAGAGAGAAATGTTCTCATTTAATTGATTCCTCAAAAATTGAATATCTTATTTTTATACAATTATTTTACTAGTGATGATTCTGATTTTAATGTTATTGATATCGAATTCATTCACTATTTGTATAGAACCTAAGTTACACTTTTATCTTTTTGTATATATTGTTATTTCATTTTAACAGGACCATGTTTAAAAACAGTGAATCTGAGCTTGTTATCCTGTATAAAGATATTTAAATAAATAAATAAATTTGTTATGTTTGTTTATAGTCTTCATTCTTTATGGTGTATATTGCTTTATTACGTGTCTCTGTGTCTTTTTTTTTCTTTTTTTCATCCGTTTATGATTTTATTTATTCATGAACTTTCACTTTATGCTGTATTTTTATGTTGTTTCTCAATTTTCCTCCTTCGCAATATTGCTTTATTCCGTAATTTTTAAACTCTATAGGGCATTTTATTATGTCCAACATTTTTGCGTATCTTTTTTACTCTTCCATCGTCACCCAATCATAAATGGATTTTGTCAATGTTAGCTTATTTTTATTTTCCTCAAGAAAGAGCAAGACAAACTTTTAATGGTACAGATGTATATTTCAAAGGTGATTAGCTGCAAATATACGGAATAAAGGAAAAACATATGTTAAAACGCAATTTGAATTTTTTGATGGGCAAATTGATTAAGGTGCTAGTATAGTGACAAACTTCACTAAATACGGGATAAAGCATATAAAGAAAACTTGGTGAGCAAAGGGACGAATCAACCGAGATTCTAATAATTACTATTGACCGGAGGGCGGGAAAAGTGGTGTTCTGGGTTTGAAATGTCTGGCTGGGCGGGGGGTAGAGCGAAGGAAAAGTATATAAGGCAACAAAAATGGGAGGCATATTCGGGTGTTAGTATAAAATCTTCAACAAAATACGTAAAAACCGATATAGTAAAGTTCAAACGCAATAATATTTTTTTTTTTTTTTGGGGGGGGCATAATTATTTAGGTGCTAATAAAGAGTGACAATTAAGCTTCACCAAAATACGGAATAAAGTTATAAAGAAAAGTTTGTGGGCATAAAGTACTAAGTGATGATCGAGCCAAGATTCTTAATTCTCAATTGCCTTAGTCCGTATCAATTTGATTCAGTATAGAGTGACTGCATACAAAATATACAGAATAAAGCAATACAGAAATGTTGGCATATTAAGGTGCTGGTATAAAGTGACAAACTTATCAAAATACGGAATAAAGCGATATAGAAAATTTTTAACACAATTTAATATTCTGTGGGTATATTAAGGTGCTAGTATAGAGTGACAAACTTCATAAATATACGGAATAAAGCAATATAGAAAAGTTTGTGGGCATATTAAGTTGCTAGTATACAGGCCCAAATTTCTTGAAATATGGAATAAAGCAAGAGAGAAATGTTCTCATTTAATTGATTCCTCAAAAATTGAATATGTTATTTTTATACAATTGTTTTACTAGTGATGATTCTGATTTTAATGTTATTGATATCGAATTCATTCACTATTTGTATAGAACCTAAGTTACACTTTCATCTTTTTGTATATATTGTTATTTCATTTTAACAGGACCATGTTTAAAAACAGTGAATCTGAGCTTGTTATCCTGTATAAAGATATTTGAATAAATAAATAAATTTGTTATGTTTGTTTATAGTCTTCATTCTTTATGGTGTATATTGCTTTATTACGTGTCTCTGTGTTTTTTTTTTCTTTTTTTCATCTGTTCATGATTTTATTTATTCATGAACTTTCACTTTATGCTGTATTTTTATGTTGTTTCTTAATTTTCCTCCTTCGCAATATTGCTTTATTCCGTAATTGTTAAACTCTATATAGGGCATCTTATTATGTCCAACATTTTTGCGTATCTTTTCTACTCTTCCATCGTCACTCTATCATAAATGGATTTTGTCAATGTTAGCTTATTTTTATTTTCCTCAAGAAAGAGCAAGACGAACTTTTAATGGTACAGATGTATATTCCAAAGGTGATTAGCTACAAATACGGAATAAAGGAAAAACATATGTTAAAACGCAATTTGAATTTTTTGATGGGCAAATTGATTAAGGTGCTAGTATAGTGACAAACTTCACTAAATACGGGATAAAGCTTATAGAGAAAACTTGGTGAGCATAGGGACGAATCAACCGAGATTCTAATAATTACTATTGACCGGAGGGCTGGAAAAGTGGTGTTCTGGGTTTGAAATGTCTGGCTGGGCGGGGGGTAGAGCGAAGGAAAAGTAAGGCAACAAAAATGGGAGGCATATTAGGGTGTTAGTATAAAAACTTCAACAAAATACGTAAAAACCGATATAGTAAAGTTGAAACGCAATAATATATATATATTTTTTTTTAAGGTGCTAATAAAGAGTGACAAGCTTTACCAAAATACGGAATAAAGAAAAGTTTGTGGGCATAAAGTACTAAGTGATGATCGAGCCAAGATTCTTAATTCTCTATTGCTTTAGTCTGTATTAATTTGATGCAGTATAGAGTGACTGCATACAAAATATACAGAATAAAGCAATACAGAAATGTTGGCATATTAAGGTGCTGGTATAAAGTGACAAACTTATCAAAATACAGAATAAAGCGATATAGAAATTTTTTAACACAATTTAATATTCTGTGGGTATATTAAGGTGCTAGTATGGAGTGACAAATTTCATGAAAATACGGAATAAAGCAATATATAAAAGTTGTTGGGCATATCAAGGTGCTAAAATAGAGTGACAAGCTTCATGAAAATACGGAATAAAGCAATATTGAAAAGTTGTTGGGCATATTAAGGTGCTAGTATAGAGTGATGAACAAGCCAAGATTCTAATAATTCGTGTTGGCCCGGAGGGCGAGAAAAGGGGTTTTCTTTTGGGGGTATATAAGCAGCGGACAGGGGGATTGAAATGTCTGAGGGGGGATAGAGCGAAAGAGAAAAGTAGAAAAAGCAAATTTTATTCAAAATTCTTTTGGGCATATTAAGGTGCTAGTATAGAGTGACAAATTTCATGAAAATACGGAATAAAGCAATATCTAAAAGTTGTTGGGCATATTAAGGTGCTAGTATAGAGTGACAAGCTTCATGAAAATACGGAATAAAGCAATATTGAAAAGTTGTTGGGCATATTAAGGTGCTAGTATAGAGTGATGAACAAGCCAAGATTCTAATAATTCGTGTTGGCCCGGAGGGCGAGAAAAGGGGTTTTCTTTTGGGGGTATATAAGCAGCGGACAGGGGGATTGAAATGTCTGAGGGGGGGTAGAGCGAAAGAGAAAAGTAGAAAAAGCAAATTTTATTCAAAATTCTTTTGGGCATATTATGGGCTAGTATAGAGTGACAAATTTCATGAAAATACGGAATAAAGCAATATATAAAAGTTGTTGGGCATATTAAGGTGCTAGTATAGAGTGACAAGCTTCATGAAAATACGAAATAAAGCAATATTGAAAAGTTGTTGGGCATATTAAGGTGCTAGTATAGAGTGATGAACAAGCCAAGATTCTAATAATTCGTGTTGGCCCGGAGGGCGAGAAAAGGGGTTTTCTTTTGGGGGTATATAAGCAGCGGACAGGGGGATTGAAATGTCTGAGGGGGGATAGAGCGAAAGAGAAAAGTAGAAAAAGCAAATTTTATTCAAAATTCTTTTGGGCATATTAAGGTGCTAGTATAGAGTGACAAGCTTCATGAAAATACGGAATAAAGCAATATTGAAGAGTTGTTGGGCATATTAAGGTGCTAGTATAGAGTGATGAACAAGCCAAGATTCTAATAATTCGTGTTGGCCCGGAGGGCGAGAAATGGGGTTTTCTTTTGGGGGTATATAAGCAGCGGACAGGGGGATTGAAATGTCTGAGGGGGGGGGGATAGAGCGAAAAGAGAAAAGTAGGAAAAGCAAATTTTATTCAAAATTCTTTTGGGCATATTAAGGTGCTAGTATAGAGTGACAAGCTTCATGAAAATACGGAATAAAACAATATATAAAAGTTGTTGGGCATATTAAGGTGCTAGTATAGAGTGATGAACAAGCCAAGATTCTAATAATTCGTGTTGGCCCGGAGGGCGAGAAAAGGGGTTTTCTTTTGGGGGTATATAAGCAGCGGACAGGGGGATTGAAATGTCTGAGGGGGGATAGAGCGAAAAGTAGGAAAGGCATATTTTATTCAAAATTCTTTTGGGCATATTAAGGTGCTAGTATAGAGTGACAAATTTCATGAAAATACGGAATAAAGCAATATATAAAAGTTGTTGGGCATATTAAGGTGCTAGTATAGAGTGACAAGCTTCATGAAAATACGGAATAAAGCAATATTGAAAAGTTGTTGGGCATATTAAGGTGCTAGTATAGAGTGATGAACAAGCCAAGATTTTAATAATTCGTGTTGGCCCGGAGGGCGATAAAAGGGGTTTTCTTTTGGGGGTATATAAGCAGCGGACAGGGGGATTGAAATGTCTGAGGGGGGATAGAGCGAAAGAGAAAAGTAGAAAAAGCAAATTTTATTCAAAATTCTTTTGGGCATATTAAGGTGCTAGTATAGAGTGACAAATATCATGAAAATACGGAATAAAGCAATATTGAAGAGTTGTTGGGCATATTAAGGTGCTAGTATAGAGTGATGAACAAGCCAAGATTCTAATAATTCGTGTTGGCCCGGAGGGCGAGAAAAGGGGTTTTCTTTTGGGGGTATATAAGCAGCGGACAGGGGGATTGAAATGTCTGAGGGGGGATAGAGCGAAAAGAGAAAAGTAGGAAAAGCAAATTTTATTCAAAATTCTTTTGGGCATATTAAGGTGCTAGTATAGAGTGACAAGCTTCATGAAAATACGGAATAAAGCAATATTGAAAAGTTGTTGGGCATATTAAGGTGCTAGTATAGAGTGATGAACAAGCCAAGATTCTAATAATTCGTGTTGGCCCGGAGGGCGAGAAAAGGGGTTTTCTTTTGGGGGTATATAAGCAGCGGACAGGGGGATTGAAATGTCTGAGGGGGGATAGAGCGAAAAGAGAAAAGTAAGAAAGGCATATTTTATTTAAAATTCTTTTGGGCATATTAAGGTGCTAGTATAGAGTGACAAATTTCATGAAAATACGGAATAAAGCAATATATAAAAGGTGTTGGGCATATTAAGGTGCTAGTATAGAGTGACAAGCTTTATGAAAATACGGAATAAAGCAATATTGAAGAGTTGTTGGGCATATTAAGATGCTAGTATAGAGTGATGAACAAGCCAAGATTCTAATAATTCGTGTTGGCCCGGAGGGCGATAAAAGGGGTTTTCTTTTGGGGGTATATAAGCAGCGGACAGGGGGATTGAAATGTCTGAGGGGGGATAGAGCGAAAGAGAAAAGTAGAAAAAGCAAATTTTATTCAAAATTATTTTGGGCATATTAAGGTGCTAGTATAGAGTGACAAATTTCATGAAAATACGGAATAAAGCAATAATGAAGAGTTGTTGGGCATATTAAGGTGCTAGTATAGAGTGATGAACAAGCCAAGATTCTAATAATTCGTGTTGGCCCGGAGGGCGAGAAAAGGGGTTTTCTTTTGGGGGTATATAAGCAGCGGACAGGGGGATTGAAATGTCTGAGGGGGGATAGAGCGAAAAGAGAAAAGTAGGAAAAGCAAATTTTATTCAAAATTCTTTTGGGCATATTAAGGTGCTAGTATAGAGTGACAAGCTTCATGAAAATACGGAATAAAGCAATATTGAAAAGTTGTTGGGCATATTAAGGTGCTAGTATAGAGTGATGAACAAGCCAAGATTCTAATAATTCGTGTTGGCCCGGAGGGCGAGAAAAGGGGTTTTCTTTTGGGGGTATATAAGCAGCGGACAGGGGGATTGAAATGTCTGAGGGGGGATAGAGCGAAAAGAGAAAAGTAAGAAAGGCATATTTTTCATTAAAATTCTTTTGGGCATATTAAGGTGCTAGTATAGAGTGACAAATTTCATGAAAATACGGAATAAAGCAATATATAAAAGGTGTTGGGCATATTAAGGTGCTAGTATAGAGTGACAAGCTTTATGAAAATACGGAATAAAGCAATATTGAAGAGTTGTTGGGCATATTAAGATGCTAGTATAGAGTGATGAACAAGCCAAGATTCTAATAATTCGTGTTGGCCCGGAGGGCGAGAAAAGGGGTTTTCTTTTGGGGGTATATAAGCAGCCAGGGGGATTGAAATGTCTGAGGGGGGATAGAGCGAAAAGAGAAAAGTAGGAAAGGCATATTTCATTCAAAATTCTTTTGGGCATATTAAGGTGCTAGTATAGAGTGACAAATTTCCTGAAAATACGGATTTAAGCAATATAGAAAAGTTGTTGAAGTTCATGAAATTCGCAATAAAAACGAATGTCGAATTTTAGAAATAGCACCGAAATAATTCACATCCCCGATCCCCTTCAAAAAAAAAGAACCTTGTTGAGAATCAAACCACGAACGCCTAGATGCCTACGTATTATGCACTGCGCTACGCTCACCTATTCACTCGACGTAGTGAAATTAAGATTTATATATACCGCGTAAAGCTTCGCGAAGCACTGTACACGTGTGTTCATATGTGTGCGTTTTGCGCCCGTCCCGGATTTTTTACTTAGATGAGCGGTATTAATGGCGGCTGGGCATATTAGCTAATATGGCCGGGTCTGTGAGTCTAGGCTAGTCGAACTATCGGCTGATAATCGTTAAAATACCCCTTCCAGTATCAGCGCTTCTCGCTAGCATATAGCGGGAAGAGGTCTTGACTGCAGATAAAATGAGGTGAGTTCGAGTCCCAACTAAGGTAAGCAACAGTAAAAAAATGATAGAAAAAGCTGAGGTGAACGAACCAGAAGTCTCAACTCAACAATCTTTTGTTATTATTGGTGGGGGTGCATATGGAACTCTTTCCAAAAACACTAAAATAATGAAAAAAGGGTATCTATTTTCGCTCGGAAAGCTACGTGTTTAGTACCTCATTATGTTCATGCAGGCTCCACTTCACTACCGCTACACTACGCTCAGGGGTTTGAGAGTTCAGATATTTAGCTGATTTCAGATTTTGTTTGTTTTGCCTTTTGGTTTTCAGCTTCATTTCAGCTTATATTTGGCTTCCTCTGTACAAAAAGTATGGGAGCTCTTTCTATTTTAGACTTTTTCAACACTCCTCAGCTTTTTTCAGATCTTTTTATTTGTGCCCACTCACACCCCTGACTACGCTCCACCTACCCGAACATTAGGGTGCTTTTCGAGACCCCATGCTCGCGCATGGTATCCACTTGTCAATGGAAGTGGCCCCCCCCCCCTCCCCTGGCCATATATATTATGGGGAAATAACGTTAGAATTATGTGTGGTTACAATACATTTATTGTGGCAGAACTTGATTCATGTTGTTGATTTACATGTTACCACCATGCCCCACTGAAACTTGAAAGAACAAGAGGAAGAGAAAAAGCAGGGAAAAGTAAACAATAAGTAAGAAAGAATCAAAGACAAGACTAGAATGTCTAACTTAGAGTGAGAGGCTATTATTAATATATTAACTGGGGGGAGGGGACACTCAGTATATAATGCGTGGTGGGTATGTGTCGTGGGGAGGACCCTTATTTTTACACTCAAATTTCCGTTCCAATGGATAACATTCTTATCTTATTGAGAAAAAGAACAAAGAAAGCCGCTCTAATAGCATTTTCTTATTGAATTTTAGCGAGAAAAAGAAGAAAGAAGTCCGTTTTAAATCCAAAGCTTCGCATATTTTTCATTACGCCGTTCCGGTCGCATTGATCCGCTACAATGAGCTGCATTTTTGGTGAAAAGCGGCACACAGAGCACCGTCTGACCATCCCCTCTGCGCAAGTGCACCCGGCGCCCGTGCCGCCGGGCTAGCTGCATGCACGTATGCCCATTCCATAGGGATGCATGCACTCACACGCAGGCGACCCGTTCCAAGGACCCCCGTTTTTTTACAAACATTTGTAGTTCCGAAGCCCATTCCGAGGACCCTCCTTTTTACAACAAGCCCGCTCCAAAGCCCCCTTATTTTGTCTCGCCCGCAGCACATACCTACCACTTTTATGGTCGAGTAACCCCCCCCGGATCTTGCACAGGAAGGTACAAGGCACAACACTCCCAAAACTTCCATGGAATTATTTATTATTCAGATACTAGTTTACAAACTGTTCATGACTTTAATGTTTCTTATGAAACTTACTGAACGATATGAAGCCACACTTTTCCTCTTCTTTGTCTTTCTATAGAAATGGTAAGTATTATTATCTTGATGCCGAAGAAGATTTGAATCACGCATGTGGCATCCGATGGCGTATCTGGATGTATCGCATATTCATGTAGAGAGCTGAAAGAGGGCGCGCAATATTTATATAATGCTTGTTTGTTTACATCGGAAGCTTGTACTGCTGGTTGCGTTCTAGATGCTCAGCTTTTTTTTTCCTCTTGCCCTTTCATCATTTTGTCAAAAGATGGCGTACTTCACCTATAAGTCATTACATGAGGTGCAACCTGTTGAGTTTTTGTACAATTTCCTATTATACTCCGACAACTTGAATCAGGACTGTTATTCACATTTCGATTGTTGTTTGCATGATTTCGACCGCAGTATGAAAGGATCTTCGTGCAGCTTGTATTTTTTTTGTTTTTTTTCACTTTTTAGCATTAGTTGAATATGGAATAGGAAAGAAATTCAGAATACTATCTGTAGTTATTTGTTGCAAAAATTTACACTGTAAGAGTTCTAAAAACCTTAAAGGAGAATGAAACCTTTAGAACAAGATAGCTTGTGTGAAAACAGAAAAATCAAAGAAACAGATCAACGAAAGTTTGAGAAAAATCAGACAAATAATGAGAAATTTATGAGCATTTTAATATTGCGATCACTAATGCTATGGAGTTCCTCTCATTGGCAATGCGACAAACATGTGTGATGTCACTTGTGAACAACTCTCCCCATTACTTTTGTATATATTTCACTTAAACTGCCTCTTTTATCACATTTATCAGTAGATCATGTTTTCTTTTTATAGGAGGGCATGTAATACAGATCTTTAAAGAATACATCATGGACAAAGAGTTTGTATCACCATAAGAAAAGGAAAAAGAGACATTTTGGGGGTATTTTATAGTCCATCAAAGGGAAATTGTTCACATGTGACATCACACATCCTTGTCGCATTGCCAATGGGAGGATCTCCATAGCATTAGTGATTGCAATATTCAAATGCTCATGACTTTCTCATTATTTGTCAGATTTTTCTCAAACTTTCATTGTTCTTATTCTTTGATTTTTCTGTTTCGACAGAAGTCTACTTATTCTAAAGGTTTCATTTCCCTTTAAAAGAGAATTACAAAGAGATGGAAATGAATTTGATCAACAATATCAACTTCAAAATTCACATTTTCATACAGATTCAGGTAATGGTATTTTCACTTGATCAGAAAAAAATGTTTTAAAATAAAAATAATCATCACATTCATGGGGCTTTACCAATTTATTAATACATTAGGCTTTAACTCTACGTGCGCTGGGCCATGAACCCCTCTGTGAGTACTGAATTACTTTCAGAGTGGGAAATAACGCATTGTTTGCATGTGCGGGAAATGTACACAACTGCCAAAGATTGCTTTTACAGATCAAACTGTAACATGATGAATTTTCAGATCTAAAGGTATAAAAAATTGAAATTTAAGCCTCCTTTTTCACACTTTCTGTTCTTTACATGGACATACTATATAAATATATATGTACAAAATACATGTCAGCACGGGTGCCTTGAGGAGCATATTTTTTGCATATTTTATGCACTATTTTTGCTTCTCTGAAATGCTGTGGAAGTGTTTGGTACATATTCCGATTACAAATTCAACAACCCGCGAAAATGTCTGGATCCCCAAGATCTAAAAAAAAATTATGTATGCGAAAATAACAGTTCTTCCAGTATGTGTAAACTTACCTGTAGTTTTAATTGATTGCAAGCATAAAGGTAAAGTAACTGAAGATACTAAAGACTGAGATACTGGTATTTTCATCTCAAATCTGTAAAGTTATTTTTTGTCATTTCAAATTTTCAATTACCATATACCGGTAGTTTAAATTTACAAGTTGGGGATAAAATTTTTCTTCAGCCATAGTACTTTACTCTATATGCTAATGAACTCTTAATATATCATTGTATATGCAGATATTCCAGCGGCATGAGAGAAAAACGCAAACCTACCACATCCCAACGACTTGACGCAGAGAAGAGGCAATGCCTGTCATGGGACATGTACAGTGCAGCGGACACCGCCTCAACTGAAGGTCAGCCAAGCACAAGTCAAGTTGATGAAGGCATCGATCCAGATATGGTGTTTGGTGTAATGTCAGATGTGGGCCTGCGTCTTGTAGGGGATGGGACGTATGAGGTACCAGACCAATCATCTGGTGTGGACCTGTGCCCTATATCAGATGTGAGCCTTCATCTTGGAGAGGACAGTCCAAAGAATGCATCAGACCCTGTATCAGATGAGGAAGTTATTGACTTGACAGGGGTCAAGGATGTCCCCTTTCTTACAGAGGAAGTAGTCTGCACTGAGCCAGAGGATGTCCAATACCAGTTCCGCGTCTCAAGGTCCAAGTATGATATCTTGGAAGAAGAAGCAGCCTACAGCATCAAGATTCACTTGGACCAACCTGAAGAAAAAAATCAGAAAGGTCTTCTCTGCACCATGAAGGTGAAACTGTCACCTGTTTCTCCTGCTTTCATTCCTCAGCCAAACCCTCAACTCCCAAAAGATGGATACAGTACCCTCCTCCTGCGAGACGCACCCGGTTTGGATTTCCTGGTGTTCCACGATGAGCAGACCAAAAACTTGCCTATCTGTAAATTCAGCAAGAAGGATCGTCTGCTAGGACGTGGAAGCTTCCTGGCATTCGCTGTTGAGATGGACAGAAGACCAAGCTCCCCTTGCCTTGAAAGCTTCCAAGAACTTGTCAAAGTGAAGAAGGGGATGCTCCAGCTCTGTATTCATGACCATGATCCTGCGTCTGGATGTGCCGTGTTAGATGCTTGGATTCTTTCCGGTATAGTGTCTCAGCCATCCTTTGCATCTCAATGTCCGTCTAAGAAACGGCACCTTGAATACGTTCCCCAACTGATGAACTGGTATCATGGATATCCACCACCAAGTAAGTTTAATGAGTATCTTGGTTTTCCAAGCATTGGCAATAATTAGACATCAGAAATGATAGTATTCACGAGCAATGCATGTTTTAATTGCCAACAAGTTCTTTAATAATTTTTGGTAGTCATCAAACTTTTTTGTGGATGAATCGTGAATATTATCATTTCTTTCACATTTCTGATGTAAGTTTAATGATAAAGACCTCCCAATCCCCCCCATCTATAGGATAATTGCTATTATCATCTATATAGAGTGTTTTAGCAATACATAGAAACACATATTTTGGTCTGCATCAATTGCCTGTTCAATACAAGAGCGTATTCCGAAAAGGACCGAAATTTGAATATTTGCCCAAACTTTTGGAACATTTCTGGTATCCATTCTGAACCATCCAATATAGTATAAATGTCCTCACCAAGATGTGTAATGACATCTGAAGACAAAGGCTGACTGATTTGATAAAGATTAACTTAATATCTGTTTTAGAAATTGAACTTCATTTCTATTTTGATAGAAATGAAATGTAATCTAAAATATCTATCAGGGCGTACGGGTATTTAATCCACGGCCATCCAAAGCAATAACCATGGACGCCCTACATGTATAGATTGGCCTCATTGCCGTTTTCACTGGCCTTCATTGTTTTTGTGCCCTTTCTAACATTTCCTATTTTTTCTGTAATATAAAATTGTGCCCATTTGAAAAGTGGTCTTGCTCCCCAAGTACAAACTTTAAGGCCTGGTTCCCGTCTAACAAAGAGTTGTAATTGATCCAATGTACCTCAACTATATGGACGTCCATTTATATCATAATTTATCTAGCAGGAAATTTGCACAATGTCATTTTATGAACAATCAGTATCATAATTAATTGTAAAGAATTAGATGAATGAATGAAAAAAAATCATATCAAGAAAACATTTTGAACAGACATGCATTTTATTTGTTGACGTTGCTGGCTATCCGTAGTTGTGATTGATCGGATCGATTACAACTCTTTGTATTAAAGATGGGGCACTGATCTTTGTCATGAAATTTTGTTTAATATATGTTTATGTGCATGTCATTACAATGTAAAACATGTTACATTAAAGGAGTATAAAATACTACTGCCTTTACAAACGTTTTTACCGTATTATCTTCCTAGCTAATAAAAAAGGCAAGGTGCACAAAAGGTACGACTACAACACGCTCTTTGACAAAGTGCGCCAGTATCACGAGACACAGGAGGTAGTGGAGGTGATTGACGTCCAGCACTCAATCCTTGTCCCGGTCTTGCGGCCGTACCAGCGCGATGCTGTCCGCTGGATGGTCCAGAGGGAAACAATGACACAAAATGGTGAGGCATTATTGACATTCACAATTTATGACTTTCATCGCAATGAAATTTTATTTATTAATATGTAGCAGGGAAAAATTACACAGGGCTGGCGGCCCTGGAAACTAAGAAAAAAAAGGAGCCCTGGGAATTGACATTCATCGCAATGTTAAAGCTTATCCAATGTTGCGGATTTCGGCAGTAAGTTGTGAAAAGTAGGCCCCCCCCCAAAAAAAACACAATCTTTTGCCTGATGTGTAGCACTGCACGTCCCTTTAGTATAACTTGACCAATGCGGCAAAATGTTTCATGCCGCTTACAACATAAAGTTTGAGTGTGGCTTTCAGTCACACTTAACCAGTTGGAGACTGAACCTGAATATATGCTGGCTGGAGTCTATAGAAAACCTGTGTTATAGCTAAATCATTCAGTCTCCAACGGGTTAAATCTTTGTTAAATCCAGTGAGCTGTAGAACAAAAAAAATGTAGATTTATTTAATTGTATTCTTTTTTACAGATAAGGGTCAGCTGCATATCCTTTGGAGGCTGTTCAAGACAGTCGATGACAGGACCTTGTACTACAACCCCCAAAGTGGCGAGTGAGTAGGATTTGATTGTAATATTCTGCAACAGTGCACATTATATAATTTCAAACAGCCTTGTAACATTGATAAAATTAACTTTAACACTATGGCAGACTGTACAAAAAGTTACCATCAATTGTAAATATTAAGTATATCTCCTAGTAGTACACCCCAGGTGCACTTACCTATCATTGGTTTTCACTTTACATTTTTTTTACTTTTAATGTTTCCCTTTCAGGATCACTGACCAAATGCAAGAAATGCCAGAGGACTTTCCTGGTGGAATTTTGGCTGATGAGATGGGGCTTGGAAAGACAGTGGAAGTCCTGGCCTTGATCCTTGCTAATCCAAGGTGGGCCAAAGACTTCTCCAGAGGAACAGCTGCCTCATCCGGTCTACAGGATAACCCTGATGGCAATCACCTTTCGAGCGAACATTCCAATAATGACAACACTTCATCCTCCATGCAGGACAACTTACCAGAGTGTGCTAGTAGAGTTGAAGATATTCCTCAAGGCAATGACCTGTCAGAAGAACATTCCATAAACAACAATGCTATATCTTCCAAGCAGGACAAATCACCAGAGACTGCAAGCAATGTTGAAGATGTTGTGAATAGTAGAACTGAAGGAACATTGACTTCATCTGAAATTGTAGACATTCCTGATGTACCAAGCACATCATCCTCCATGCAGGACAAATTGTCAGAAAGTGTAGGAACTGGTCATTCTTCAGTGGAAGGTTCATCGGATCATAGAACCGCAGGAACATTAATTTCATCTGGGAAAATAGCCAATCCTAACGTACAAGAGGATGTAGCTTTAGCGGTACCAAATGAACAGGATGTCAATGGAACAGATGGAGAGACCCTTGAAGGAAGTACTGTGTTAGGTGATGATGTATCATCATTCCCAATAAATAAGATGGATGTGAGGCATACTGCTGCAGAGGAAGCAACAGAAACTCACCCAAGTCAGGAATCGTCCGAACTCACAGGATCAAATCCCAACAAAGGAGAGCATACACAGAATGTTGAGAACAGTGAAAGCCAGAGGCCAGGTGAAATGATGCCATCAGTTATCATTGATGGGGTGGAAACAAGAATCCTTGCTCTAAAAGTAGAATCTGAATTTGAGTCAGACATTGATCTC
Source organism: Lytechinus pictus (assembly GCF_037042905.1). Classification (NCBI taxonomy): domain Eukaryota; kingdom Metazoa; phylum Echinodermata; class Echinoidea; order Temnopleuroida; family Toxopneustidae; genus Lytechinus; species Lytechinus pictus. The sequence goes on along the minus strand of NC_087248.1, from coordinate 15,294,026 downwards.
TGTAACTCTATGATCAATCAACAACCACAAGAGAATAACCCATTCTCAGAACCCAACGTGCAATACGCTAGCCAAGCTGTAAATCATGGGAATAGTACTACTCAAAATGCAATAGGAGTGGATTCCTCCATGCATTTACAAGGGGAAGAAGGAATGTCTTTGACAGTGATCAAAGAAGAACAGGACAATTCAAGTTCAGTTGAGATGCATGAACAACTTGAATCACCAATGGAAGATGTGAAAGAGCCAATATCAGAAAGGTAAATTGTTTAGTGTATCTCTTGACATCCTTATTGAGAGCTCGTGGAGGAGTATAAAAAAATATAGCATACCATCAGTGGATGACAAGACCATGTATATGAAATATTGTGGAAAAGCGCTTGTTTTCATGATTAGCGAATAGGTCAAGCAATATCCTAATCAAATCGCAGCTCTGTCAAAAAAAAAAAGCCATTTTGCATAATCTTAGACTTTCCAAATGGATACAGCTGGATGTAAACCATTTTATATTTTCTCCATTTTTGTCTCGCCTGCGTAGCGGATCGAGACATAGGTATCACTATTTCCGGTGTCGGCGTCGTCGTTGTCAACAATTGTGTTGTACACCCAATAACTTTCTATAGCTTCGAGGTGGGATCACCAAATTCATACCAGAGGTCCATCTCCTGAAGGCACAGGTCAAGTTCGAATATGAGTCGAATTTTAATAAGGTCAAAGGTTAATGAACTTTCCATGACTGGCACTGTGCTGTGTTGTACACATAATAACTTTGTACACCCAATAACTTTCTATAGCTTCGAGGTGGGATTACCAAATTAATACCAGACGTCCATCTCCTGAAGGCACAGGTCAAGTTCGAATATGAGTCGAATTTGAATAAGGTCAAAGGTCAATGAACTTTCCATGACTGGCAATGTGCTGTGTTGTACACATAACTTTCTATATCTTCGAGGTGGGATCACCAAATTCATACCAGAGGTCCATCTCCTGAAGGCACAGGTCAAGTTCGAATATGAGTCGAATTTGAATAAGGTCAAAGGTCAATGAACTTTCCATGACTGGCACTGCTGTGTTGTACACATAATAACTTTCTATATCGTCGAGATGGGATCACCAAATTCATACCAGAGGTCCATCTCCTGAAGGTGCAGGTCAAGTTCAAATGTAAGCCGAATTTTAATAAGGTCAAAGGTCAATGAACTTTCCATGACTGGCACTGTGCTGTGCTGTACACACAATAGCTTTCTATATCTTCGAGTTAGGATTGCCAAATTCATACAAGAGGTCCATCTTTTGAAGGTGCAGGTCAAGTTCAAATGTGAGTTGAATTTGATTAAGGTCAAAGGTCAATGAACTTTCCATGACTGGCACTGTGCTGTGTTGTACACATAATAACTTTTTATATCTTCGAGGTAGGATTGCCAAATTCAAACAAGAGGTCCATCTCTTGAAGGTGTAGGTCAAGTTCTAATGTGAGTTGAATTTGATTAAGGTCAAAGGTCAATGAACTTTCCATGACTGGCACTGCTGTGTTGTACACACAATAACTTTCTATAGCTTCGAGGTGGGATCGCCAAACTCGTAACAGAGGTCCATCTAAGTCATATAGCATACATGTAGTTTTGACATGCAGTGAGTCTCTTCATGACTGCAATATGCAGGCGAGACAACGCTTGGCGTTTGCCTTGTTATGATATTTAAAGGTAAAAGAAAGTTGTTGCATCAAACAATTATTTCACTAGAAAATCCTGAATATCAGGGTTAATTGTCACCATATCATTTCTAGATTTCTAGATCCGGTACATTAATGTAAACTTATCTTTGTGAAATCATGAAATCTTAGCTCAAAACCGGTAATTTTGATGATCACTAAGACAGAAAAACATATGTGGGACAATGTATTAATATTCCTTAGAAAAGTACCTGACATTTGATGGAATTCCGTGCTTACTTTGCTCATTTCTCAGCAATTACATACACATTTTCTTCCAGAGCCACTTGTCACATATTTTTATTCATACATACAAACATTTGGGTGGTGATTTTATTGGATTCTGTTTGAACTCATTTTAAGATCATTACCACAACTGGTATTTATCTTTAACATTTTGATACAAGGTTTTCGTACCCGTCAACATTAAACAAAAGTGACTTTATGCAAGACTGGTGACCCTTTCCTGTTCCAAATGATATATCCCTGTGTAGCTGACTTGGTACCTAAGAACATGTTCCAGTCATGACTGGTTACCCTTTCTTGTGCTAAATGATACATCCCTGTGTAGCTGACTTAGTGCCTGAGAACATTTTCCAGTCATGACTGGTGACCCTTTCATGTGCTAAATGATACATCCCTGTGTAGCTGACTTAGTGCCAAAGAACATGTTCTAGCCTTGCATAACCTTACAAACAACTTTTTGAAACGGCCTCATGAACTCTTTTTATCAGTTATATCTGTATTCACTTTGTAATTCCTCCTGTAGCCATGCTGATGATATTTTTTTTTTCATTTGTTCATCTTGTTTCTTCTTTATCCCCACACCAAATTTTTTTTCCAACTAATTTTGATTTGTGTGGTTTGCTTAATCGATGTAAGAACTCTCTCAGTCTATAATGATAAGCTAACAATTAACCTTAACTGTGCATTTCTCTGGAAATTGTTGCTCACTGTGTATACTCCAATTGAACTTTGATCAATTCTTGATTTATCATCCACAGTGAGAACCCTAAAGTCTTTGAGTGTATCTGTGGTCGGTACGAGCAATTCATCCGTTTACCAGCGTGCGTGCAGTGCCTGCGATGTCATTCCTGGCTCCATGCTGCATGCATTGGCTTTGATATCCACATGCGGGACAAACCCAGTCATGACCTGCAATTCTGGTGTCCGAACTGCTTTCCCAAGGTGGTAAGTCACATTATGAAGTAGTATCAAGTGAAAGTGAGATTAGAATTTATTTCACAGAGTGTATTGGTAGGTATGAGACACATTTGCTTGTATGTTGTATAAAGGCCACCGCACACCTTACGACTGGTCCACAATCCGATTTTCGGAACAAATAGCATTTTGCTTATTTTCTGAAAGTGTGAATGAAAAGTATCATTTTATTCGAGGTTAAATCAACTTAAAGAATACTAATATAACAATTTTTGATGATTTCACGCCTTCATTTTGGAGTAAAGAGCAAATTAGTTTCAAATCGTAGCCAATCGTACAATTGGTATAACATCATTACGACTAGATATTAAATTCACTTTTTTTCTTATCAGAATGATATAATAGTCACAGATTTGAACATAGGTATTCGTACGATGATATAAAACATTACACAGTAAGATATTCCATGTCTCAATAATAGCATCAAATTCTATTACGTTTTATTCCAAAATCGGATCGCAGACCAATCGTAAGGTGTTCGTTGGCCTTTGATATGGTTATTTCAGTATCACAGGTTAATATCCACTTGGTGTACTGGGACATGATCTAATTTCAGATTGACTAACACCACCATGGCTAACCCAATCTGTCTACTATCCATTTGGTCCAGTTGCCTTTTACTTAATGTACATGTAAGTTTTCACAAATGAAAAATCAGTTCACAGTTCATCTAATCAAACAGACCAGTACGACAAGACACCAGACAGTGGCCTGTACTGTTTTCAGAAGAAGAAGAACAAGTAGACTACCAGTAACTTACATTAAGTAAAAGGAACAAGATGCCATTCTATGAAATTTGCCAAAACAAGAAGCCGCCTTGACCTCAGGAAAACACTTTATAGCCAAAGAGTAATTAACAGATGGAATAAGCTTCCCCAGTCTGCCATCGGTGCTCCCGCACTCCTCAATTATAATAAAAATTGTCAAAACTGGGTTTTTAAATGGATCCCCTGGGACCTCCTTAACCCCGCCACACCATACATTCAACTGTACAGTGTATATACACCCTGCTATGATGGGGAGCGTTTCATGAAAGGACTTGTCGGACGTTTTATCCGACAAGTCCCATTTTATCCAACAGTTACCATAGGAACAGTGCCTCTCAGCCAATCAAAATCATGGAAAGATGTCAGATATGACAACTTGTCGGATGAAAATATTGATGAAACGCTCCCCAGGTGTGGCCTTCAAGGTAACTCAAGGTGTGACGTATAACTACTAGTGACTTGACAGTAGACAGTACTCAAACAAAAGACTCGGTGACGCGGAATTTCCAGTTATCATACGATGCATCAAGTATACAATCTGGGCATACCATCTAGCATACCATCGAGCATACCATCGAGCATGTTCAATCTGTAGCATAAAAATATAAACAAACAATAATAAGCATCTGTATATGCAGTTACATTTATGTACTTGCATGAGATAAAATAAATAGTCTATGTATTGCACAAATTATTTGTGACGTTTGAATCTTGCATAAATAAATATTCTGGTTTCCTGTAACAAATTTACCTATCAAATTCTGTCAATGTATTCAAATGACCTTGAATAAACTTTGCTATATGCGGTTAAATATACAAAACCTTTACTTTGTCTCATTTGTCCTTTATATCAACTATGATACTTAAATATTACCTTGCCTCTAAACTATATACTCTGGGGCATTATTGACTAGCAATAACTTTACTCAAACCAAATAACTAGGCTTTCATTTCACCTTCACTGTATGTGTTATTTGTAATTATCAGGGCTTTAAAATGCACCAAAAACTGGCTTTAATGCCTTATTTCCAAACTCATACATATACTGTATCCTTTTCAACAACTAGAACCAAATGTAGCTAACAAAGAACAACCTTTGTTTATTTGACATTCCATTTCGTTTACAACTCTGAACATGAATAGCCTACTATGCACTGTGTGCGAGATTACCACACAGTACCGTACCGATATGCTATTACGCAACACTCTTCATGTGCATGTCCAATTACCTATCAATGTACAATGTCAATATACGTTTATCACACGTGTATTCTATACGTAAACTCCAAACACTTTCACCAAAGTTATGAGCTAAATTAACAACAAATTAATTATCGTCTCGAGTTAATTTTGGTTCCATATATTCAGTTAAACATTACATTACGGAAATATAAAGGTCCTTTTACTTACAACATTGGACTTGTACCGATTATCTTGAATTCTACTGTAAAGTCACGACGGGCTGAACTTTAAATCTTGGTCGATCTTGGCAAGGCAAATTTCCAACGCCCTCTATCGACCCAGATAAATGATGCTACAACTCAATTAACGTCTCTGACGTCATGTTAAATATTTCAAAGAAAAAATACTTTCTAAATCTTACACAAGGTATGTGGTGTTAGATCAAATGGATATTATATGAAATGGTTGTAGCCTAATTGGAAATGAAAAAAAAATGGCTAGCAAATCAACTGGTAGACAGACTACTAGAATTAGACCATGTTGGATGAGACCCAACATTAAATTGACAGTGTTAATTTGCCGTATTTATGTCCATTAAGTTGAAATTACCCTTTCAAATACTTTACAGTGAATTAAATCATATAGAAATTATATTCTGTGAGATTACCTTGATGAGCACACTGTTTTTCATTGACATTTCAAGGAAAAAAGGCAACAATTTGATAAAATGTTTGTCTTTGGAATATTTGTGAAAATTTGTTGTAACATAATATCTTTGCAGCCACCACTTGAATCTGCTGCAACGCTGATCATTTCACCAGCCTCCATATCTTATCAGTGGGTTGATGAGATTAATAGGCACATCGACTCATCCACCCTCAAAGTTATGGTAAGTGTATATCAATACTGATTAATGTAGTTTTATCACATTAGCATGTATTGGCAAAGTAATATCAAACTGTTTTTGAAAAATCTATCAACTTTACCTATGAATCTCTTTCATCATGCAGTATTTTGTTAACAGTATATAATTGAGATTGAAATGTTATGTATCCATGAAAGAAAACGTTTTTCCTCATTATTTTATCATCTTCGTTTGGGCAAACAATTTTATTTCTAACTTTATCTCACAAACTGTATGTCTACCTTATTCAAGATATAAATTTCATATATAATACTGAAATATATTTTATGTTCCAAATTTTCTGTATTTCCTTTTAAAATGTTAAACATAGTGGTCTTTACAAAGTAATGATGGCTTTCAGGTAAACCTAATTTTATTTAAGAAACACTCTGGAATGTGTTAATTATAATATTACATTTCCCCCCTAGAGGCCTTTTAAACAGGAATAATATTCCCTCTTTCAAGCAGATCTCTATCCTTTTTTTTTTTTGGGGGGGGGGTGATCTTGAAGCAGAACTTCCTAGTGTTGCAGCCTCTCAGGCCATCTGATTGATGAAGTAAACCCCTTTGATATAATTTGATTTGGCAGATGTACGAGGGTGTAAAGAAAGAAGGCTACATCCAACCACAAACCCTTGCGAATTGTGACATTGTCATTACGACTTACAGCACACTCCGGACGGAGCTGGACTATGCTAATCTCTCTCAACCAGGTATTTCATGGAGCTCTAGCTAGCAAGTTTATTTCATGTTGTCAAGTTCTCTCAACGTAGGATGCAATGATAGTGTCATAGACAGTCAAAATGCTCACAAAAAAACTTGATCAGGCTCATATACAGATCAATTTGAGCAAGAAAGTAAAGAAACTTTGCAGGCAAGTCTTTATTTGATTGTTACGGTCTGAATATTACTAGACAGAAATGATGATAATAAATTGGTCCACCTACAAAGCAAAGCTACTTTAATATATATATATATATATATATATATATATATATCAATATATTATATATATATTATATATATATTACCCTGGCTGTAGATGAGCTGCCTTATTTGTGCTAAGAGTATAGAAGAAATGACATTGTGAAGGGTATTCTTCATATGTGTACATGAAATTTCTTTAAAATAAAATAATGTGACCCAATCTTCTACAGGTGCCGAGGGGCGTAGCCTTCGCAAAGCTAAGCGGTACCAGACCACGCCCAGTCCTTTACCCTGCATAGAGTGGTGGAGAATTTGCCTGGACGAGGCACAGATGATTGAGTACACGACGGCTAAGGTAAATGAAATACAATACAGAAGGTGGGATGTAATGTGTGTTCATGTTATATTATTTTGTGTGGTTTCGTTTCATTTCGATCCAGTTAGGTGGTTCGACAAGGAGGGGATTGCCAAAGAAGATATGGAAGACGCAAGGGGAGGAGGAGAGTTGGAGGGTTGGGTTCAGGATGGAGGATGCAATGAATCCGGCAAAGTGGACAGGGGGGTAAGGGCGATTGCTGCGAGTGTGAGATGAATTCGGCCACCCCCATCACAGGGATCAAACCAGATTAAAAACTTTGGATTGATGATGATGATGATAACCATCATTATTTCAATCGGCCTTTGCCCCCTACAGATCTACTGACTCAAGCCTTGATAACACCCTGTCCTTCATGAGCATCCTCCTTGTCAGACCAACCTTATCGCTTACCTTCTTCAAAACACTTCCATGTTGTCCCTGGTCTTTCCTTTCTATTGCTATCTACTTCCAGATCCCATGCTCTTTTCACAGGATCATCTTCCTTCCTCAACATGTGGCCCCTATTGTTTGTCATATTGTTGTGTTTTCTTTCTTAGTCAGCTGAGATGGCTAATAGGCTATCGGCAAGGAACAGATGGTGTGTGACTGGAACGCCTATCCAGAAGAGTCTTGATGGTAAGTGTTTGAAAAAAAATAAAACTTGCACTTCTTAGCTTGATTACAAACTCCTCTCTCTTATCTATCTGTTGTTTTTGTCACAAGTATATTAAAAAATTGTCAAAGATATTTAATCGTAAAATTTGATAAACATTGGTCTTGTAGTACAGACATGCAAGACCTGTTTTCAAAATGTGTTGGAAAGTGTATTGTCATGGTAACAGCATGTTATGGCAAAAAAACAAGGAAAAGTCATTGCGGATCAAACTACTCTCAATTATTTACCAGTGCTCATGAAATTTGGCAAAAACATTAATTTACGCTTGGAGCAAAGACATGCAAGACATAGTTTCCAATGTGTTTGTTATTGCGTTGCCATTGTAATGGCATGGAGCGGGGGTATTATACACCTTCAGTGATAAAATTTCTAGTTAAAAATTTTGTGCTGTGCCGAGGTAAAAATAGCCCCACTAGCCACAGGAAAAGGTCATCACCAAACTTTAAATCACCCTTTGTCATGCCTTTAATGAAATAGGCCATTCGATAGTGATGTTTCCTTCTTTTTGATCACTTTTGAATTCTAGATCTGTATGGCCTATTCTTGTTTCTTGGGATTGAACCTTACTGGGTTAAACACTGGTGGGATGTACTTCTCAGTATCCCTTACAGTAATGGCCACAGGGAACCACTACAGAAGGCACTTTGCAAGATCTTCTGGCGCTCTGCCAAGAAGGATGTCCTTGATCAGGTAAGGTTCAAAGACATTGCTACATGTTTTATCCTAGATCTGTACATGGGTTATTACCGTTCCTTGGAGTTGAAGCACTTGTGGGATGTACACCAAGAAAGATGTCCTTGATCAGGTAAGGTTCAAGGAAAATACTACTTGAAAATTACAAGCAATCAACTTACTCCAGGGCCCTGTTTTGTAAAAAAAAACTACATGTACCATGGACAGCTTGATTTTGATTGCCAGCTGAGCCCTGTAACCATGGTAACTGTATGGCTAAGCTATAATAGTTAAGTTGTTATGGAATGGGGCAAGGATACACAGAAAACCAATCATGCCCATAGACTCAGATGGTTAATCTTTAAGTTATTTGAATCATTGTCAAACATGAATTACATCACCCACACTCTGTGCTGGTATGATGTATTCATTAAGTCAATACGGCAGGCTTGTTTGGTTAAAAGATTAATATGATTCCAGTAACAAATGATTGTTGTTTGTATTCTGTAATATTGTGGCGTAACCGAGCTCTGTCGGGGTAGCGTTCTGCCGTCTCGCAGTCTCCAGAACCCGGTCCACGCTTCTTCTCACTTTTATATCTCTTTTGGGGTGGATTCGCTCACAAAAGTCTATTGTGCAACGTGGTACACTCTCTCACCCCTCTGAAATACACCGAATCACCCGCTCACTCACCCTAAATCATGCAAATGAAGCATCTTGGGAGATATTCAGTATACAGTTCAACTTGATTTATTCGGAGCTTACATCTTACAACCGCACGCCACCGCAGCTCCCAGCGAACTGACGTACTTCTCCAATAATCGCAAAGCATATCACAACTAAAATATCGCCCTCTACGATATAACTATGAAATACATCTTAAGGTATAACTCATTATGCTACAATATCATGAATTTAAATGAAACATTGTTAGAATGAAAGAGTTCTGGGTCTCTTTTCATAAAAACTTGTTATAATAATAGATGCACAATCTCCATAACAAGTTCACTCTCGGCTAATCAAATTGAATGAATTCAGTAGCTTTAAACTCTTACTGCAAATTTGTTATTATAACAAGCATTATGAAAGGGGACTCTTGTTGTATTAGTAGTAATGAATGTAATAATGATGACTAAGTACAAAGCAAGGAAATAAAAAAGGATTTGGGGAATTTGATAACATAGTTATCATGGAATTGCCCCAGAGGTAAATATTAAGTGGGGTTTTATTTCAAATTCTGCCTGTGGCTGTTTTGCAAAGATGTCAGGCCAATTGATTTCTTTCATTGTAATGTTATGAATTTTGTATCCTTTACTTCGTTTTTTTTTTTTTAATTTATAATCTGCTGCATTCGGTGTTATGCTTTAAATGCAGAGTAAACTTGATTGCTAAATATGTTGACGAGTTTCGGGAAGATTGATGTTTGATTTTAATAATTGTACTCCCATCCAGACGGAGGAAATACAACAGTTTTATCTAATGTACACCTATCTACATGATGTCCACTATAAATGTGTTTTGTGTTTCTGCATGATGATAGATTGCACTTCCACCCCAGAGGGAGGAGATCCACTGGTTGGATTTCTCACCTGTTGAGAAGTACTTCTACAAGACAAAACATGAAGAGTGCTCTGTCCACTTCACATTTGTGAGTATAGGCCCCTCTTACACAAAGCTTAGTACTTGATCATTGGGCTAATTTTTACCCTTGCTTACATTGATCAGTATGTGCAATAAGCTGTACAAATCCCTTGTATGATCAATCTTAAAGATTTGTGTAAAGGATCCTAGAATTCTCCTGAAATCATAAATTGAGAATTCTAGGATACGTAACAGATAATTACTATCATGTATTTTGACTTTCTAAACAACAAACAGTATCTTACAAGAAACCTCTTTTATTTTTATTAGGGGGGGGGGTGATTCCCTTACATTGGTGAAGACATTATATACTGAAATTCAAGCTTGCTTTTTTTCTTTTGTAATTGCTCCCTTAAAGTGATCAGTTGAAATTTTTAGATTCAGAAATAGTGTTGTCCTGATGTGTGTGAAAATGGCCTGAACATGTATGTTGTATGGGGTTATTTACAATTCATCTAATGCCAATTCGTCCATTTGCCAACTTGTCTACTATCATTAGGTCTACCATCAGTTCGTCCACTCACCACATGGTCTACTTTCATTTAGTCTAATGCCATTCCATCTAATAACCAGTTGGTCCAGTAGCCATTAATTCCATATACCATTTGGTCTTATCGGACTATTAATAGACCAACTGGTTATGAGTTGAAATGGTAATAGACCAAATGGTGATTAGACGAAGTGATGATTGGACCAAATGGTTGGTAGACAAAATGTTGATGGATGGAATGGCATTAGACTAAATGAAAGTAGACCATGTGGTGAGTGGAGGAGTTTACAGTAGACAAATTGGCAATTTACCCGTTGTAAATGTAGGTTACAAATAATATGTCTGAAATTCTCATTCTAAAATATTTATGGGAAGTATTCTTAATAGCGTGAAAATATTGAGGAGCCATATCTTTCTGTTTTAGGGTCATTTAAATTTTTAGATTTTTGTAAAGAATTGATTTTTAACCTGTTAGTCTGTAATTACCATATATTCTGTACAGGAATAATCAGGGAATAATTTAGCTTTACAAATTTAAATAGCATCTTTGATCATAAGAGTAAAGCTCTCAACTAAGTAATGTACAGTCCTATGTAAAAAAATGCTAGACAAAAGACTTTATGCATAGCAGTCTCTAAAGAATGTGGAGCAAATTGCGATGCGATACCAGGAAAATTATTCCCTGCAATAATACAGTTCCCGTAAACAATCTTTTAATAGTGTAGAAAGATCAGTCTAAGTTACTTAACCCTATCTAGGTCGGGGGGGGGGGGGGGGGGCCTCCGAGGGCCCGCCTCAACGAGTCGTGCGATATTTCCGCCGCGCTAAATTTTTTGACCGCGCTGCTCGCTGACTTTTTACTTTTAAGTCTTGCGCAACTTTTGCGTCATTCGAGTACGCGGTTCCGAAATTACGCAATGTTATGTAAGTGCATGTTAGATAAAAAAATGCTCAAAAACGTGATTTCGTGTACAAAGTCAATGTAAATTGTGTTTTCAACCAAAAATCATAAATGTATGATTATTTTTAGTTTTGCTGGTCTAAATGTTGTTTTTTTTATGCTGTTTATGATCTTAGAAGAGTCCCCAACGAATTTCATTGAAAAAACAATGAAAAACAAAGGGTCCAAAAAACAAGGAAATACATAAGAAATTGCAAAAAACAATATAATACATAAGAAATTGATCTGATATCACAATTTTATTAATGTACACTTGCTAAGAACATCACAAAGAGTTACTATGCCAAAAATTATAACATTTGGAGCTTTATAGAGTATGATTTTGCATACTAATTACGCATAAATTAGCATAATAACTTAATAACAATCGCATGAAATAAATTACTATACAATTTTGTAGATTATATCCCAGACAACTTGCGTGCCAATTTTCGGCGCGATCGCGTGGTCGACGGCCAAGATCTCAAGGGGCCCCCCCCCCCCGGCCATATGAACTCCCAAAATACCCCGGCCTAGATAGGGTTAAGTTGTAGCTGTAATATTATTTATATAAAAATAGACAAATTGTATGATGTACAAAATTTTAAACTGGACTTCAGAATTCAGGCTGAAAATTTTATCTTGTTTTGTATTTTCTATCTACCCTAGAATTCTGACAAGGCCAGCATCGGTCCTGAAACCAAGCTCTCGACCCTTGATAGAAGATCTCTTCAGAGTGTAAGTAATCAAATCTGCTTCATTAACCCATTAGAGACTAAATGATTTTGCTGTGGGCCCCATCTTACAAAGAGTTGCTATTGATCCAATCAACCCCAA